>NW_006921707.1:489018-509586 GCF_000298275.1 Orycteropus afer afer
TATTTCCAATCACCTCGTATGCATGTGAGAGCTAGACAATGAATAAGGAAGACCAAAGTAGAGTTGATGCTTTTGAGTTGTGGTGCTGGTGAGGAATGCTGAAAGCACCATGGACTGCTAAAAGAACTAAAAGATCTGTCCTGGAGGAAGTGCACCCGAAATGCTCCTTGGAAGTGAGAATGGCCAGACTTCATCTCACCTGTTTTGGTCATGTTGTCAGAAGGGATCATTTCCTGGGGAAGGATGTCATGCTTGGTGTGGTGGAGGGTTGATGAAAGAGGGGGAGGCCTTCAACGAGATGGATTGACACAGTGGCTACGATGATTGGCTCAAGTGTAGCAGGGTTCATGAAGTTGGAGTGGGATTGGGCAGTGGTTCATTCTGCTGTGAATGGGGTTGCTATGAGTCGGAAACGACTCGATGGCACCTAACAACAACATCACTACGGAAGTAGAGTGCCCCATCTTCCTTCTGAGGAGTGTCTGGTGAGTTTGAACCACCAGCCTTCTGGTTAGCAGTCAAGTGCCTTAGGCACTCTGCTACCACAGCTCCCAGGTCCCAGGTAGTCATTAGTCATATAGATATGTTTGAAGGAAGTGCTGGACACCTGCCACAAACCCAGGGTGACTTCAGGCTAGGACAGCCTTCCATGCCTGTACTCAGAGCCAGGCTGTTGCTTCCTCACTACTGCCAATTCACGAGAAGGACTTTGAAGCATAAACTAAAAAACAATTACTGGCAAATCAACTCCGACTTGTCGTGACCCCATGTGTGTCAGAGTAGAACTATGCTTGATAGGGTTTTTAATTACTTTTTTTTTTTTTTTAAGTAGATCACCAGACCTTTCTTCTGAGATACCTCTATGTGGCCTCAAATTGCCAATGGTTTAGGTAGCATCCAAAAGCATTAACCATTTGCATCACCAAGGCCTCTTCTGAAGCTTAAACACCAAACCTACTGCAATTGAGTCTATTCTGACTTACAGCTATTCTCTAAAACAAAGTAGGAGCTCTGGTGTTGTAGTGGTTAAAGCATTTGTCTGCTAACCAAAAGATTGGTGATTTGAACTCACCAGCCACTCTGCAGGAGAAAGAGAGGCAGTCTACTTCCATAAAGACTTACAGCCTTGGAAACCTTCTGGAGCAGTTCTACTCCGTCTTATAGGGTCATCAGGAATCGGAGTCTACTTTATGGCAGTAGGTATAAAACAGAGTAGAACTGCCACAGAGAGTTTCCAGTGCTGTAAATCTTTATAGAAGCAGACTCCTCATCTTTCTCCCATGGAATGGCTGGTGGGTTCCAACTGCCTGCTTTTGGTTAGCATCCCAGTGCTTTGACCACAGCTCTACCAGAACTTTTTCTGAAGCTTAAGTTACGTTAACTTCATGATAAATCTTCCTCTGATTTTAAATGCTCTTAAATTAGCATCATCATTATTATTTTTACTCATTCTTTGTCAAATAATTTTTTCAGTAAATCCTAGGAATTTTGCAGGGAATGTGTTACTTGATTATATAGTTTTATTATTATTATTATTCAGGAATAATACTCATTCCCCTTTTTATCTATCTTGATTCCAGATGACCCAGCCTTTTGCTAAAATGGACTTTGAAATGAGTTGTACCAGGGCAAGTTTATGTTTAATATTTCATGATCATATTAAGATCAAAATACCCTATTTCCATCATTCTTAAATATCATTTGTAGTAGCCACAGTGCTGTGGCCAGTTTCCCCTTCATGAATGAAGAACATTTTATCCTAGCTGCCTGGGAGCACTGCTTGCTAGACCTCAGCTGATTTTCCCTCAAGGTTATATCCATTCCCCAAGGCAGCCTGCGTTCAGTGCCCCATGCAGGTTATAAAGGTCCTCATCTCCTTCTCCCAACTTGTCACAACTCTGAAGGAGAATCCCAGTTTCAGATCCCACGAGGTCTAGCTGAGACCTTTTGTAGCCATATATCTCCCTTTGCCCAATCCAGCTTGGCTTGTTCCCCCACAGGTACCAATCCTGAAAGTATTCCCAGTACAATTCCTGCACATAAATCTCTGCCTCAGATCTCCCTTCCCAGAGAACCTGACCTGAAACACCTTTTTTTTTTAAAGAAGCACAGTCTTTTTAATAGCATCTTTTTCTGGGGATGAGGGTGGGGATCATTTATAAGATGTGACCCAATTTCAGAAATGTTCAAATTGAAAAAATGTGCCTCTTACATTGAAGGAAATGTGTTATCAGAGAACATAAGAGTGCTGTTATTGCTTGCTGTAGGATCATCTTAGCTGTGACCAATAACCTAAAGCAATTAGAAGCCTTTCAGTGCAACCATTATCTGAAGAAAGGTTAAAGATTGATGTTGTTGTTCTTTTCTTTTCTTACTTCAATTTTCTCTTTACATACTCTCCTAGCTTGATCTCATGGTTTTAGGCCAATTTGTTTTATCTACAGCCCTGACATCTCTTGAGCTCCTGATTTGCATACTCATCTGCCTGCCAGACCATTTTTTTTAATATCCCTCAGACACCCAAATTTAACAAATTTAACACTGTGTGAATAATTTTCCCCTCAAACCACCCCTGCTTAGTTTCCAATCTCAGTTAGTTTCTAAGCTCAACTACCCTGACATTCCAACCCATAAAACCTTTCTCCTAGATGACTCCTTCTGCCTCATCAGAGAGTCCAAAATACCTATTTTATGAGAAGTATTATTCTAATCAAATAGGGAGCTCTGGTGGCTTACTGCCTGAGGCATTTGACTGCAAACCAGAAGGCTGGTGGTTCAAACCCACGAGCCACTCCTCGGAAGGAAGGTTGGGCACTCTACTTCTGTAGTGATACTGCCTCAGAAATCCAAGGAGGGGTCACTATGAGTCGGATGTGATTTGATGGCAGTGAGTTTGGTTTGTTTTTTGGTTTACTACTCTATTAAGTCCTGTCTTTTCAATAGCTATTCCTCCTTTTTCAGGTTAGATCATTATGTGGACTCTTATATATATAACTGATTCATCTCTCTAACTTCAATCTTGCTTCCTATATTTATACCTCCTCTGCACCAGTGCCAGTACCAGTTGCCCTTGAGTTGATTCCATCTCATGGCAATGCCATTTGTGTCACAGTAGAACTGTGCTCCATTGAATTTTCAATGACTGATTTTTTTTTTTTCTCCAAGGAAGTAGATTGTCGGGCTTTTATTCTGAGGTCCTCTGGTTGTACTGGAACCAGCAATCTTCCAGTTAGCAGCCAAGTTCCTTAACTGTTTACACCACCCAGGTCACCATCCAGAGACTTCACACTCTCTGCATAGTGACCAAGGGCATCTATATTAAATATAAATTTGACCATGACAATACACTCACAGACACAATGAACAACAAATTCTCTTGTCAAGCAAGCCCTTCCATAACTTAGTCTACTTTATTATTTATCATAGTACTACCATTACCGTTCCCCAGCTTTATGTCTGAGTAAACTTGAAGCACTCAGAGTTTACCTGCATGCTTTATATTGTTTCATGCCTTTGTGCCTTTGCTTATTATTTTCCCTCTGCCTGGAGCCCTTTTTTCCTTTCTTAGATTGGCTAACTTTAATCATCCTCTAAGGTAATTTGTTTTTCTCATCTCCTTTAGGGTATTTTTTTCAACCTAAATATCTGTAGTATGTAAACTTCGTAGCCTTTATCAGACTGTCATGAACGTATCTGTCATCTTTCTATAATTTCCTAAAAGACAGGGATTCTGTTTCTTCACCTTTGTAACCTTAGAGCCAGGCACATAGGGGATACTCCGTAAATGTCTGCTAAACATATTGAGTATGTTAAGTTTGGTATGTACCCAGATGCCTTTGCATTTATTCTTTCATTGTTTATTTGGTGTTATCACTAGTTCCATGATTCTCTCTGGGGAAATCAATGAGTTTATAATTCACTCAGTAAATATTTATTGAATGCTAAGTATATGAAAGAAACCTCTAGATAGTGAGATGACTTAATTTTAAACAATTTGAATACATGTTATGTCTGTAAGTGAAATAAGACAGTTTCATTAGTCATTCAATGAAAATGTTGCAAAACTTATGTTCCAGGCAATATTCAAGGAAGAAGGAAATTCTACAAGGAGGGGATATAGAGGTTGTGTGTGTGTGTGTGTGTGTGTGTAATATATGTTTCTTTCATTCTGCTGTGCTTGGGGTCGCTATGAGTTGGAAATGACTTGATGGCATCTAACAACAACATATATATATTAAAGTTTTTAACATGGTAAAATACATATAACAAAAAGTTTGACATTTGGAGAGCAGGGTTCTGTACCTGGCCAGTACACCTCAAGTGCTGTTACTATTAGGTGCCATCAAGTCTTCTCTGACTCATAGTGACCCAACGCACAGCAGAATGAAACACCGCCTGGTCCTGCACCAGCTCCATGATCCTTGCTATACTTGTACCCATCGCTGCAGCCACTGCATCAGTCCATCTTGTTGAGAGCCTTCCTGCATTTCGTGGATCCTCTACCTTATCAAGCATGACATCCTTCTCCAGTGAATGGTCCCTTCTGATAACATGATCAAAGTATGGAAAACGAAGTCTGTCCATTCTTGCTTCCAAGGAGCATTCCAGCTGCACTTCCTCCAGGACAGATTTGTTAGTTCTTTTAGCAGTCCATGGTACTTTCAGCATTCTTCTCCAGCACCACAGCTCAAAAGCATCAACTCTTCTTCAGTCTCCCTTATTCATTATCCAGCTATCACATGTATATGAAACAAAACAAAACAAAAAACAAACTCACTGCCATCGAGTCAGATCCAACTCATAGTGACCCCTCCTTGGGTTTCCAAGGCTGTTTCACTACAGAAGTAGATTTCCCAATGTTGGCGCACCTTAGTCCTCAAGGAAACATCTTTGCTCCTTGGCACATAAATGAGGTCCTCTGCAGGTGATTTGCCCAGTGCTATATATCATCTGATATACTGACTGCTGCTTCCATTAGCATCAATTGTAGAACCAAGCAATGTAAAGTCTTTGACAACTTCAATCTTTTCTCCATTCATCGTGGTGCTGCTTATAGGTCCAGTTGTAAAGATTTTTGTTTTCTTTATATGAGAAGCAATCCATGCTGCAGACTGTATTCTTTAATCTTCATCAGTAAATGCTTCAAGTCATCCTGACTTTCAGCAAGCAAAGTGTCATCAGGTTGTTAATGATTCTCCCTCCAATCCTATGCCATGTTCTTCTTCATATAGTCCAGCTTCTTGGATTATTTGCTCAGCATACAGATTGAATAAGTATGGTGAAAGGATCCAACCCTGATGCACTCCCTTCATGATTTTAAACCCTGCAGTGTCCACTTGTTCTGTTTAAATGACAACCTTCTTGTCTATGTACACGTACCTCAACTGCAGCCACCACTTATTTATCAGTGGAAGCTTTTGTTGTGATGCTGTGATGCTGAACTGGTTTCAGCAGAGATTCCAGTCTAAGGTAAACAGAGAAGACTTGGTGATCTATTTCTTAAAATCAGCTGGTGAAAACCCTATGGAGCACAGTTCTGTTCTGGCACACATGGGATTGTCATGTGTTATGGATTGAATTTTGTCCCCCAAAAGTACATGCTTTGGAAGGAAGATTGGTTAACCTACTTTTGTAGAGATACTGCCTCAGTAAGCCAAGGAGGGGTGTCTATGAGTTTAATTGACTCGACAGCTGTGAGGTGTTTTTTTTTTTTTTTTTTTGTAAAATACATGTTGTAAATCCTAACCTCTATGCATAGTGCCTAAGGCACTTGACTGCTAACCAGAAGGCTGGCGGTTCAAACCCACCAGCCACTCCTCGGAAGGGCAGTGTCACTATGCTACTTCCGTAGTGATACTGCCTCAGAAACCCAAGGAGGGGTCACTATGAGTCAGGGCCAACTCGATGGCACATAACAACAACAACAACATGCCTATGGTTGGGCAATCTACTTCCATAGTGATACTGCCTCAGAAACACAAGGAGGTGTCACTACGAGTCGGGTCCAACTTGACGGCACATAACAACAACATGCCTATGGTTATAATCCCATTTAAGAATGGATTGTCTTTGCTATGTTAATGAGGCAGGATTATTGTAGGGTGTATCTTGAGTCCATCTCTTTTTGAGATATAAGAGATTAAAAAAGCAAACTGTGAAGAAATAGAAGAGAGATGCCAAGTAACATGAAGATCACCTAGCAGCAGAAGCTAAAAGAGACAATGACTTTCCTCTAGAGCCAACCAAAAGAGAACCTTCCCCTAGAAGCTGACACCCTGAATTCAGACTGCTAGCCGCCTGAACTGTGAGAAAATAAATTTCTGTTTGTTAAAGCTACTCGCTTGTGTTAGTTCTGTTGTAGAACACTAGAAACTAAGATTCCATGAGGCAGGGGCTGACTTGACAACAGCTAACAATGATAACAAAGTATAAATTAGTGACTTTAATTACATTCATCATGTTGTACTACCATCATCACTATCCATTTCCAAAATTGTGTATCATCCTACACAGAACCTCAGTATCCTTTCAACAATAACATTCTTTCCCTCTTTACCCCAGTTCCTGGGAACTAATAATAAACCTTTTCTCTCTATGTATTTGTTCTAAATATTTCATCTAAGTGGGGTCATAAAATATTTGTCTTTTTGTGTCAACTCTTTTCATGCTGTATATTTTCATGGTTTGTCTATGTCATAGCATGCATTAAAATTGAACTTCTTTTTATAAACTAAAACCAAACTCACTGCCATAGAGTCGGATCTGACTCATAGCAACCCCTCCTTGGGTTTCTGAAGCAGTATCATCAGTAAGGAAGTAAATTGCCCAAATATTCCATTGTATGTATATACTCCATTTTGTATATCCATTCATCTGTTCATGGACACTTGGATAGTTTCTACCTTTTGGTATTGTAAATAATGCTTCAGTGAACACTGATATATTAGGTATCTGTTTAAGTCCCTGCTGTGAAGTCTTTAATTGCTAAGGCGTATAGTAATTCTTTGTTAAAGTATTGAGGAACCGCCAAGCGTTTTCCATGACTGCACCATATTACACTCCCATTAGCAATGTACAAGGTGTTCAGTTCTTCTGCATCCTTGCAAACACTTATTGGTTTCCATTTTTCTGATAATGGGTGTGAGGTGTTATCTCATTTTGGTTTTAATTTGCACTTCTGTAATTTCTAATGATGTTGAGTATTTTTTCATCTGTTTATTGGCTATTTGTATGTCTTCTTTGGAGAAATTTCTATTTAAGACCTTAGTTCATTCTTTATTTGGATTGTCTTTTTGTTGTTGAGCTGGAGGAGTTATTTATGTATTGTACATATTAAACTCTTATCAGACATATATTCCCAAATGTTTTCTCCCATTCTGTAGATTGCCTCTTCAATTTTTGGTAAAGCCTTTTGAATCACTAAAGTTTATCATTTTGATAAAATCCAATTTATCTATTTTTACTTTTGTTCAAGTTTTTGATATCATGTCTGAGAATCTCTTATCAAAAACAAAGTCTTGAAGTTTTAGCCTTGTGTTTTCTTCCAAGAATTTTGTAATGTTAGTTCTTATTTAGGTTATTGATCCATTTTGAGTTTATTTTCATATTTTATTTGAGGTTTGAGTTCAATTTTATTCTTTTGCATATGGAGATACAGTTATCTCAGTACCATTTATTGTATAGGGTATTTCCATTATACAGAGGGCAGAAAATTTAGACAGTAGTTATCGGAAGATGTGAGGCTAAGAGTTTCTCCTATATATGCTGAGAAAATAATAGCATATAGATAATATTGATATGAATGATACATCAGTGTCAGAAAAATTGGTGATGTGGGAGAGAACAGGTTCAGTTACCGGATTTGCCACCTTAAGGAAGTGAGAAGGGGATAGGGTCTAGTGCACAAATAGATGGTGTAACTTTAGTTAAGTATACAGTTTGTCCATAGTTATAAAAGAGAAAGCAAAGTGTATAGGCATAGGCACATGTAGGTGGCAAGAAGTGGAAGTCCTCTGGTGAGTTCTGTTTTCTTAGTGAAGTAAGAAATAAGCAATCATCAATATGTGTGGATGAAGAAAGTATTGGTTTGAGGAGAAAGAACAAAGGTTATGGTCACCTAGTAAAAGCAGTAGACTAATGAAATTGCTGAATATCACACTAAGGGTCCTTTTCTTGAAGTCAAGGAGTTCTGGTGGCATAGTGCCTAAGGCATTTGACTGCTAACCAGTAGGCTGGTGGTTCAAACCCACCAGCCACTCCTTGGAAAGAAGATTGGGATTATCTACTTCCATAGCGACACCACCTTCGAAACCCAAGAAAGGGTTGCTGTGAGTTGGATACCGCTCGACGACAGTGAGTTTGTGTCTTTTTTGGTTTTCATCATTCCATATGATGCATTTCACCAGCCACCTTCTGCTTCAGGAGATGAGATCAGAGCAGTCACATAGGTAGATTGTGAGAACGGAGATGATGCACTTGACATAGTTTCAAATCCTTCTGGTCATCATGTACTTGCGGTGGGACTGGGCACCTTACCCAATTAATTCTTGTGAGAGTTAAATGTAGTACATATATTAAATGACTAAAACAGAGCTCAAAAAAATTGCAATTACTGGTCAATAAACATTAAACTCCTTTCCTTTTCTTTTTCCCTAGTAGTTCACTTCTGTTTTTAATGAGTCATCTTTTGCTCTGCATTGTATCATAGGAGGTATTCTGGACGGATGGCTGCTGGAAATCCATTGCCATAGCCATAGTTCTTCTTCAACACCTAAAGGATTTACCGTGACATTGAGTAATGAGAATTTCGGTGAGAAAAATTAGATGAAGATAGTATATGGACTTTACTTTAAAGGTCACTTGAATCTCAGATACTTTGTAATATAGTTACACAATTATTCTCTAAAGATCTTGAGATGTCATAGACATCTGTTCATTATGGATTCTGCTTATTTTAAAAATAAGTAGAATTGATTTTTAACTCTCTTAACAACCTTGCTATACTTTTCTTATCATTGTAAGTATATTATTTTATATTCTGCTCTGTTTTGTTCTTTAAATGTCTATCGAATCATTAAATTGTGTAGTTTTTGAGGGCAAGTTCTGTCTATTATTCATCCCTCAGTGTAGACTAAATGAAGTATAGACTGTCAGTGGCTAAGGTGAAAGTCAGCACTGCTCTCTGAAACTATAAATGGACTTGTAAACGTTTTGACAACCTGAAAGAGGCAGGCAAAACTAATAAATCTCTGGAAAGTTCTAAGATTTCTCCTAAATCATCAAAAAAAATATTATATAGGGCTCTTAGGATAGCATATAATATCTTTATTTGGTTTCATTTCTGTCCAGTTTTTCTTCAAATTATATTAATTTATCATTTATTTGCATATGTTGTTGTTGTTATGTGCCGTCAAGTCAGACCTGACTCATAGCAACCCCTCCTTGGGTTTCCGAAGCAGTATCACTATGGAAGTAGAATGCCCCATCTTCCTTCCAAGGAGTGGCTGGTGGGTTTGAACCACCAGCCTTCTGGTTAGCAGTCAAATGCCTTAGCCACTATGCTACCAGAGCTCCTTTATTTGCATATGGTTACATGAAATTGATATATTAATAAACCTACATTAGTATTACATATTCTTAATTTGTGCTGTATAAAATATGGTAACCAATTAAAAAGGAGAGAAAGAGGAAGGGGAGGTCAAGGATAACAGAAAAAAATTGATTGGTGATATTAGTAGATATGTAAATGAGTAAATATGTAAACTCTGTTAAAACTATTGTCGTTAAAATAGAACTGAAGAAATGCTGATTACAGAATTGTGCACATAAGGGAGAGGTGGAAGTAAGGGAAAAAGCACAAGATACATTCTAGTTCCATTAACTCTGATAAGAAATGTTAATTCTAAAATTATGATAAATTTATAGTTGTTGAACCTAGAAATAAAATAAAATGATATTTTAACATCTCACTTTTTAACTAAAGGAATTTTAACCATTTTGTCTCTGATTATATTTTTCAGAAACCCTATTTGAGAAGTACCTCCATCCAGTGCTATTTGTGTTTACTTCTAAACAGTCATTTTTTAACTGAGGCTGGCATTCATGTCTTCATTTTGGGGTAATTTCAATTTAGGCATAAATATCATTATGTTAATACCTATAAGCATTATCCTTTTATAATATTTTTCTTATTTGATTGGTTTATTAATTTGCGAACTGACTGTTCGGGGTATAGTAGAGGGCAGAGTATGGAGAACAAGAGCAGATGTCATAAACACTTCATTTAGCATTTCTACATTTTTTTAAATATTCACATGAGCATTATACCCCTAAATTAATCAGACCTCTTGGTTTATAACTAAACTTGGAAATACATCTCTTAATTTGACATCCACATACTTTTCAAAGCAATAAAAAGTAGCTATTTAGGACTTGTCCCTGTTGCTTTGCCTATCCATTCTGGCATTGACTATTCTTATCCTTTGAGTTTCTATCATGTTGTTGTTGTTGTTGTTGTTATGTGCCATCAAGTCAGACTCGACTCACAGCGCCCCTCCTTGGGTTTCCACGGAAGTAGACTGCCCTATCTTCCTTCTGAGGAGTGGCTGGTGGACTTGAACTACCATCCTTCTGGTTAGCAGTCAAATGCCTTAGGCACTATGCTACCAGACCTTCCTTTCCTTTAGTTATACTTTTTTTGGTTTTCGTTCTGAAAAGTATTCATATTCTTCCCTGTCTATTAACAATTTTCTTCTCTCTTAGATGTACCCACTGGCCCAGTGCACTCACCTAAATTACATAGTCTGACTTCCAGTTCAGTTTTACTCTACTAACACCTTCATGGTATGGGGAACCATAGGTTTGTGCAGATAAATCTTCCTCCTAAAACAGATTAGTGTTGGCCTTTATGCTACTATATAAGATCCATCAGAGACTATTTTTCCTGAAGCTCCAAAAAATTATTCCAGTTTTGGTCAGTATATGTGTCTTTTGTTCAGATATTAAATTTAGATTTTACTAAAATGATTAAGTATGTGATCCTTTAGCCTTGATGGTTGTTGTTGTTAAGTGCCATTGAGTCAGCTCTGACTCATAGCACCCCATGTAAACAGAATGAAACACTGCCCAGTCCTGCACCATCCTCACAATCCTTGCTACACTTGAGTCCCTTGTTGGAGCCACTGTGTCAGTCTATCTTGTTAAGGGTCTTCCCCTTTTTGGCTGACCCTCCACTTTACTAAGCATGATATCCTTCTCCAGGTAATAGCCCCTTCTGACAACATGATCAAAGTAGGTGAGACAAAGTCTGGTAATTCTTCCTTTCAAGGAGCATTCTGGCTGTACTCCTTCCAGGACAGAATTGTTCATTCTTCTGGCAGTACTTGGTATTTTTCAGTATTCTTTACCAACACCATAATTCAAAGACATCAGTTCTTCAGTCTTCCTTACTCATTGTCCAGCTTTCACATGCATATATGAGGCTATTGAAAAATACCATAGTTTAGATCAGATACACCTTAGTTTTTAAACTGACACCTTTGCTCTTTAACACTTTAAAGAACTCCCTTGCAGCAGATATGCCCAGGGCAATAGGTGTAGTGGCTAAGGCACTTGACTGCTAACCAGAAGGCTGGCGGTTCAAACCCACCAGCCACTCCTCGGAAGGAAGGTTGGGCATTCCTACTTCCATAGTGATACTGCCTCGGAAACCCAAGGAGGGGTCGCTATGAGTTGGGGCCAACTCGATGGCAAACAACAACAACAACAACAGCTTCCATAGGGGTTGATTGTAGATCTAGGTAAAATGAAATCTTTTACAATTTCAATCTTTTCTCCATTTAACATGATGTTGCTTATCGGTCCATTTGTAAGAATTTTTATTTTCTTTATGTTGAGGTGTAATCCATATTGAAGACTGTAGTCTTTGATCTTCATCAATAAGTGCTTCAAGTCATCTTCACTTTCAGCAAGCAAGGTTGTGTCATCTGCATATCACAGGTTGTGAAGTAATCTTCTTCTAATCCTGATGCTGACTTCTTCTTCATATAGTCCAGCTTCTTGGATCATTTGCTCAGCATATAGACTGAATAACTGTGGTGAAAAGCTATAACCCCATGCACACCCTTCCTGATTTTAAACCATGCAATATCTCTTTGTTCTGTTTGAATTACAGCTTTTGAGCTGCATGTGGCCTGCATGCAAAGGTCATATTCAGTCTCCTGTAAGGAACAATTACTGTCACATTCATTACATGAAAGTGATTATCTCTAATATTGAGAATTTTACATATATATTTCACTTAAAAGTTTCATGGGACCTGTACTTTGAAAAAACTAATAATTCATTGAAAAACATTTATTGAGCATTTGTCACATATCAGGAACTATTTCAATTTCATTGTGATAAGTTGCACCTGATTATTTATAAATTATTCCTCCTAATAGGCTTTTCACTATTCTAGGATGGTCTTTCCTCAAGTTAACCTAATGTATCAAGGTTGTACTTTATGTTTGGTGTTCATATTCATCTACAAGGCATAAAGACAGGAATTACAGTGACTTTTTTCATTAGTCAGAATAAAAAAAAATTGATTATTTTTTTGCCTGTAGGGTTCATCAGGACATATTATGCTCATTCAAAATACTTTACTCTTTGGTTTTGGTTCCAGGTGCTTTAGTGCAAGTCTTCCTAAAACAGAGGCTAACTGGCAGGATGTAATAAGTGATTTGAAAAGAATTGAATATCTTATTCAAGTAAGTATCCATTCTTCTATGAAGTGTCTTGTATAATTGCTATAGAGTGTGCCTCCCCCTATGTTTTGTTGTCAGTCTTAATGAATATCACTTTAAACAATATTTTTGTAGAAGTTTATGAACTTTTTAAAGTCTCAAATGAAGCATTTGTTTACAGGTTTCAGATTCTAATTTTCTTTAAAACTTAATCGATAAGCAGCCCAGCCCATGAAGAGCTCTGTCTTTGCATGCCAGAGATTGTCTTTCCCTACCTAGAGAAACAAGGTGGCTTGGTGACATCTGGCATCAGAATACCACCACAAACAAGTGGCCTGACCCAGAGAAGTTCTCTCTGTCCTGCAGACTGGAGAGTCTCTTGTACACCTAGAGGTACCAGGTAGCCTAGTGGAACCAGCAATTGGAGATTGTATACGAGCCCTGCTGACAACAATGACCTGAAAAGGTGCTCTTTATCTCCAAGGGCCAGGGTCTCCTATCCTCTACGTAGAGAACTCAGGTGGCCTCACCAGGGAAAGTGCTTTATGCCTCCATGACTGACACCAACATGGAGCAGTGGAGGACCCAGTGGCACCAGATGAACCAAATATGACAATAGTACCACAATGATTTTGAAAACTAAACAATCATTTTGAAAACTAAACAATCACAGCACACAAGTAGATTAGAACCTTCATGGTAAACCTAAGCAGGATTAAGGGATGCTAAAATAGAAAAAGTAAATAGAACCAGAGTCTCCTAACATAAGCACAATACCTAGGATACAATTGAAAACCATTCATTATACCATGAAGCAGGAAAATGGCAACTTGAAGAAGAAAAGACAATCAACAGAGTCCAAAACAGAGGTAGATCGGTTGTTAGAATTATATGACGAGATTTTTTAACAGTTATGATAAAAATGTTTCTGTAAGCAATTACAAGTAGCTCTGAAACCAATTAGAAAATGAAAGCCTCAGCAAAGAAATAGAAGATATAAAAAGGAACCATATAAGTATTACAGAATAAATAATGCAGTCACAGAAATACAGAACTCGCTGGTGAAGCTTGATAACAGAATGAAAGACTGAATTTGACAATAGAACACTTGAGAGAAAATAGACTGGTGGAGAAAAAAAAGATACCTTAGGGATCTGGGACAGTAACAAAAAAATCAGTATTTTGTGTTATCAGTGTCCCATAAGGAAAGGAGAAAGAGAGTGGTAATTAAATATGTGTGTGTATATATACATATATACATATATATGTGTGTGTATATATATATATATATATTTGGAGAAATATGGATGAAAAGTCTCCAAATATAGTGAAAGACAAGCCAATTCAAGAAGCAGAGTCAATCACAAAGAGGAATAAACCAAAAAAAAAAAAAATCCATACCGAAACACATCAGTTATTCTCCAGAAAACTAAAGCCAAAGAAAAAATCTTGAAAGCATCAAGCGAGAAATGATACTTACATGTAGGAAAACAATTTGAATGACTGTTAAGTTTCTCATCAGAAACCATGGAGACCAGAAGGAAGTAGCACATTTGTCAAAGACTGAAAGAAAGTAGCTGTCAACCCAGACTTCTCCTTCCAGATAAATTATCCTTCAGTAATGTAGAGAAAGGGAGCTCTGATGGCATAATGCCTAAGGCATTTCACTGCTAACCAAAAGGCTGGTAGTTCAAACCCATCAGCCACTCCTCAGAAGGAAGATTGGGCAACATAGTTCTGTAAAATTAGTGCCTCAGAAACCCAAGGAGGGGTTGCTATGAGTCAGGATCAGCTCAATGGCAGTGAGTTTAATGTACAGGAAATCAAGGAATTCTCAGATGAAGAAGAGTTAAGAGAATTTGTTCCTGTCCCATCCCGTGGGACAGTCAACCTAGGACCTGGAGGAGGGGGTGGAAATGGAAGGGACAAGAGATACGAAGAATAGAGATCAAGTCTCGTTTATTGAATTTCAAACAAATACTTATATATGGTAAAGGAAAGGGGCAGGATCAAGGAATGGGGTGATGTGACGTTGCTGCTGATGGTGAAATAGGGAAACCTATAAAAAATAGATACGTGGCAAGAGGCGGGTAAATTTAAAAGTGCTGAATCACTTCTATACAGAAGTGAAGGCTCAAGACAGGTCTCAAAACTCAAACTTAGGTCTGAAGATGTCCAACAGGCCCAAAACAAAGAAGGGAAGTATTGTGACCTTGTTAAGATGAATAGAATGCCGTGGTGCGGCTCTCCACATGTTCCAGTGACAAGTTATGTCTTAAAGGAATTTCTGTAGGTAGAAGAGAAATGATGACAGAAGAAACCTCAGAAAATCAATAAAGAAGAAAGAACAATGGAAAGAGTAAAAATGTGGGTAAATAGACTTTCCTTCTCCTATTGAGTTTTCTAAATTGTTTGATAATTGAAACTAAAAGTATATCACTGTATTCAATGCATTCAAAACAATTATATTATGAATACCAGAAGTAGAGAGGAAGAATTACTCACTTCACTTGATTGTGTAAAATATTGACAGCAGTAGACTGTGATAACTTGGGTTCGTAGATTGTAAAACCTAATATAATCACTAAAAAAATGACCACTATATTCAAAGACACTAAAAATAAATGAAGATGGCATAGAAAAATAGTTCAAGTAATTCATATGAAGGTGAGGAAAGACATGGGAATGAGTAACAGAGGATAAAGAAGAAAAGGAAAACATTTAAAAGGGAGATTTAAGTCCTAAAATATTAATAGTTACATTATAAGTAAATGGTCTAATTGCGCCAAATAAAAGATTTTGTCAGAGCAAATAATGTAACACAACACAACTGTATATTGTCTATAGGAAACTCAATTCAAATGCAATGAAATTGGTAGATTTAAAGGAAAAGAATGGATAATGGTATACCATGCACACATTAACTTTTTTTTTAAAGCATAAGTACCTGTATTAATATCAGATAAAATAGATTTCAAAGAAAATTACTAGAGTTTATGAGGGACAATGTTGTTATTATTTGCTATGAAGTCAGCTCCGATGTATGGCAACCTTAAGTATAACAGAAAAAAATGTTGCCCCAGTTCCATGCCATCTTCATGATCATTACTATGTTTAAGTTTATTATTAATGGAGATTACATGATGATAAAAGATCAATTCCACCAGGAAAACATAAGTCACTAACTGCACATGCACCAAACAACAGAATCTCAAAATACATAATGCAACAGTAATCACTGAAAGGAGAAGTAGACAAATTCACAATCATAGTTGAGGACTTTGTCAAGGTAGGTGGGCCTGGGGCTGGGGGCTGCTTTTAGCTTTGGGGCAGCTCTTTATTAAGACTGGGCCCGAGGAAGGCAAGCCCGGGATCGGGGGCTGCTTCTTGCTTGGGGGCATCTCATTATTAAGACCGTGACCTGAGGTAGGCAGGCCAGGGCTTGGGGGCTGCTTTTCACTAGTGGGTGGCTCTATTTTAAGGCCGTTATCCAAGGTAGACAGGTGCACAGAGGTTAGCAGCAACTAAGGGAGACAAACTTGTCTGTCAGTTTGTCATCCTGTGGTGGCTTACATATTGCTGTGAGGCTGGAGGCTATGTGACTGTTTTGTAAAATGCCAGCAGGGTTACCCATGTTGGACAGGTTTCAGTGGAGCTTCAGGCTAAGACAGACTCAGAAGAAGGAAGAGACCGTCCGCTTCTCAAATAATTGGGCAGTGAATAGCTTATGAATAGCAATGTAACACTGTCTGGAAAACTTTATGAATAGTTCTGAACACTATATAGTGCCGTAAGATGAGCCCATCAGATCGGAAGGCACTCAAAATTTGACTGGGGAAGAGCTGACTCCTCAGAGTAGAGACGCCCTTAATGATATGGATAGAGTAAAACTTTTGGGACTTCCATTGCCTTATGTGGCACAGCTCAAAATGAGTGGAAACAGATGCAAACATCCATTAATAATTGGAACATGGAATGCGTGAAGATGAATCTAGGAAAACTGCCAGTTGTTAAAAATGAAATGGAACACATACAGATGGATATTCTAGACATTAGTGAGCTGCAATGGAATGGTTTGGGCAGTTTAAAATCAGACAAATATTAGATCTACTATGCTGGGAATGACAAATTGAAGAGGAATGGCATGGCGCTCATAGTCACAAAGAGTGTTTCAAGATCTGTCCTGAAATACAAAGCTGTCAGTGAAAAATAATATGCATACGCCTACAAGATCAGTTAATACTGCTATCATTCAAATTTACGCACCAACCACCAAAGCCAAAGATGAGGAAATTGAAGATTTCTGCCAACTTCTGCAGTCTGAAATTGACCAAACATGCATTGATTGACAAATCAAGATGTGTTCATTATCACTGGTGACTGGAATGCAAAAGTTAGAAACAAATAAGAGTTACTGGTAGTTGGAAAATATGGCCTTTGTAATAGAAATAAAGCTGGAGATTGCATGATAGAATTTTGCAAGACTAATGACTTATTTATTGCAAATACCCTTTTTCAACAACATAAGCAACAGCTATACACATGGACTTCACCAGATGGGATACACAGGAATCAGACTGACCACATCTGTGGCAAGAGGTGATGGAGAAGTTCAGTATCTTTAGCCAAAGCAAGGCGAGGAGCTGATTGTGGAACAGGTCACCATCTGCTCATATGCATGCTGAAATTGAAGTTGAAGACACAGAAAACAAGTCCACGAGAGCCAAATATGACTTTGACAATATCCCTCCTGAATTTGGAGACCATTTAAAGAATATATTTCATTCACCGAACAACAATGACAGAACCAGAGGAATTGTGGGATGACATGAAGAGCATCATCCATGAAGAAAGCAAGAGGTCATTAAAACAAGAAAGGAAGAAAAGACAAAAATGGATGTCAGAAGAGACTCTGCAACTTGCCCTTGAGCAGAGAGTAGCTAAAGCAAATGGAATATATGGCAAAAGAGGTGAACAGAAGATTTCAAAGAGCAGCTTGAGCAGACAGAGCCAATTACTATAAAGAAATGTGTAAAGACCTGGAGTTAGAAAACCAAAAGGGAAGAACATGCTTGGCATTTCTCAAGCTGAAAGAACTGAGGAAAAAATTTAAGCTTCAAACTGCAATATTGAAAGATTCTATGGGCAAATATTGAATGATGCAGGAAGCATCAAAATAAGATGGAAGGAATACACAGAGTCCCTGCACCAAAAAGAATTGACCGATGTTCATCCATTTCAGGAGGTGGCATATGATCAAAAACAAATGGTATTGAAGGAAGATGTCTAAGCTGCACTGAAGGAAATGCTGAAGAATAAGACTCCAGGAATTGACAGAATAGCCATTGAGATGTTTCAACAAATTGATGCTGGCTGGAGGCACTCACTCGGCTATGCCAAGAGGTTTGGAAGACAGCTACCTGACCAACTGACTAGAAGACATCCGTGTTTGTACCCATTCCTAAGAAAGGTGATCCCACAGAATGTGGAAATTATCTAACAATATCATTAATATCACATTCAAGTAAAATCTTACTGAAGATAATTCAAAAATGGTTGCAGCAATATATTGACAGAGAACTTCCAGAAATGCAAGTTGGATTCAGAAGAGAACATGGAATGAGGCATATCATTGCTGATGTCAGATGGATCTTGGCTCAGGTCAAAGAATACCAGAAAATGTTTACTTGTGTTTTATTGAGTATGCAAAAGCATTTGATTGTGTGGATCCTAACAAATTGTGGATAACATTGAGAAGAATGGGAATTCCAGAACACTTAATTGTACTCATAAGGAACCTGTACATAGACCAGGAGGCTGTCGTTCAAACAGAACAGAGAGATACTGCATGGTTTAAAGTCAAGAGGGGAGTGTGTCAGGGTTGTATCCTTTCACCATACTTATACAGTCTATATGCTGAGCAAATAATCTGAGAAGGTGGAATATATGAAGAAGAACGTGGCATCAGTATTTGAGCAAGAATCATTAACAACCTGCTATACACTGACAACACAACTTTGCTTGCTGAAAATGAGGATGACTTGAAGCACTTACTGATGAAGATTGAAGAATACAGTTTGCAGTATGGATTACATCTCAATTTAAAGAACGGAAAAATACCTCACAAGTGAACTAATAAACAGCATCACAATAAATGGAGACAAGATTGAAGTTGTCAAAGACAGTACATTGCTTGGTTCTACAATTGACACCAGTGGAAGCAGCAGTCAGGGCATCAGATGACATATTGCATTGAGAAAATCTGCTGCAAAAGACCTCTTTCAAGTGATGAAAAACAAAGATGTCTTCTTGAAGACTAAGGTGCACCTAACCCAAGCCATGGTATTTTCAATGCCTTCTTATGCATATGAGAGCTGGACAATGAATAAGGAAGACCAAAGAAGAGTTGATGCTTTTGAGTTGTGGTGTTGGAGAAGAGCGCTAAGAGTACCATGGTCTGCTAAAAGGACTAACAAATCTGTCCTGGAAGAAGTGCAGCCAGAATGCTCCTTGAAAGTGAGAATGGCCAGACTTTATCTCACCTACTATGGTCATGTTGTCCGAATGGATCATTCCCTGGAGAAGGATATGATGCTTGGTAAAGTGGAGGGTCAACCAAGAAGTGGAAGGCTCTCAAAGAGATGGATAGACAGAGTGGCTGCCATGATGGGCTCAGGTATAGCAAGGATCATGAGGCTGGCACAAGACTGGGCAGTATTTTGTTGCACTGTGCATAGCGCCACTGAGTCAGAGACAACTTGACGGCACCTAACAGCAACAACACTTGAGGACTTCACCACTACCTTTCTCAATAACCATTAGAACTATTAGACAAAAAATCAGAAGAGAGATAGAAGAACTGTATGACACAATCAACCCATAGGATCTATTGACATTTATAAAATACCCCACTGTACAATAGCAAAATAAATATTTTTTTCAAGTACACATGGAGCCTTTATTATGACTCAAAATGGATTATAAAAGAAACCTCAAAAATTTATGGGAATTGAAATTATTTGTAGTATGTTCTCTGACCATAATAGAATAAAACAAGAAATCAATAATAGAAATAAAACAGGAAAATCTTCAAACAAATGAAAATTAACCAATATAGTTCTAAATAGGAGCTCTAGTGGTGTTGTGCTTAACCAGAACACTGGCAATTCAAACCCACCAGCCACTCCTTGGAAGGAAGGTTGGGCAATCTACTTCCGTAGTGACACTGCCTTAGAAACCCAAGGAGGGTTTTCTATGAGTCAGATCCAGTTCAACAGCTGTGCGTTTGGTTTGGTTTTTGGATCCATGGATCTAACAATCTAAACAATCCATGGATCAAAGAGGAAGTCTTGAAGAAAATGAAAACTACATAGATGTAAATCAAAATGAAAAGGCAGTATTTCAAGATGTGTGGGATGCAGGTAAAGAAATGTTGAAAGGATAATTTATAGTAGTCAATTTCAATGATTACATAAGAAAAGAAAATGGTTTCAAAAGAAACCTCTAAGTTCCTACCTCAAGAAGTAGAAAAAGTATAGCAAAGTAGGAGAAAAAAGGAAATTATAAATGTAAGAACAGAGATTAATGAAACTGAAAGCAATGGAGATAGTTAATGGAACAAAGATTTTTTAAAAAACAATCTATAAAATTGTTAAATCTCAAATAAGACTTAGAAAAAACAAAAAGAAGACACATATTTTCATTAGGAACGAAATCAGGAATATCAGTACAGAATCTGTAGCAATTAAAGGGATAGTAACAGAAACTATCGACAACGTGTAGCATTGGGAAAGTCAACTGCGAAGGAACTGTTTCAAGTGCTGAGGAGCAAGGATATCTC
>NW_006921707.1:509790-538590 GCF_000298275.1 Orycteropus afer afer
CCTGGAGAAGGATGTCATGCTTGGTAGGGTGGAGGGTCGACGAAAGAGGGGGAGGCCTTCAAGGAGATGGATTGACAATGGTGGCTGTGATGATGGGCTCAAGTATAGCAGGGATTGTGGGGCTGGTGCAGGATTGGGCAGTGTTTCGTTCTGCTGTGCATGGGCTTGCTATGAGTCAGAAACGACTTGACGGCACTTAACAACAACAACAACAACAACAGAAACTACAAACAACTTTGTGCTCATACATTTGACAACTTTAAATAAATGAAACAATTTCTTACATCCACAAGCTACCAAAACTTAATAAAATGAAATAGATAATCTGAATAGTCCTATAATCATTTAAAATTGAGCTCCTTATTTAAAATTGAATTCATCATTTACATGCTCCTGAAAAAAAAAAAATATAAAGGCCCAGCTAGTCTCACTAGAGAATTCTTTCAAACATTCAAGGAAAAAATAACACCCATTTATCACAATATCTTCCAGAAAATAGAAGAGTAGAGAACACATTCCAATACCAAGGAAATAAAACTATAGACTGATTATCTCCCATAAAATTATATGCAAAAATCTTCAATAAAATATTAGCAAATAAAATCCAGCAATGTAGAAAAGAATTGCACACACCATTACTGTCTCAGTTTCCTAGTTCTGGCCTAACAAAATACCACAGAATGGGTGGCTCTAAAAAGCAGAATTTTTTTTTTCTCACATTTCTAGATGCTGGAAGTTTTAACTTAGGACTTTGATGAAGAGTTAAGCTCACTCTCTGTCTCTCTCCTCGGTTCTAGGGCAAGGTCTTTCCTTATCTGGTTCAGTTTTGGCAGCCCCTGGCATTCCAGAAGGAATTAGGAACCACTCTAATCTAGTATAACTACTTGATAATATCTGCACAGGAAAACCCTATTTTCCCAAAGAAAGTTACATTTATAAGGACAGGGTTTAGGATTTTAACATATCTTTTTGAAGGGATTCAATTCAATTCATAACAATTACCAAATGCGGTATATTCCAGGTATGCAAGACTGGTTCAGTATTTGAAAATCCATTGAAGTGATTACAAATTCATCAATGTAACCTATCATATTAAACTGAACTCACTGTCAGTGAGTCAGTTCCAACTGATAGTGACCGCTCCTTGGGTTTCCGAGGGGGTATCTCTATAGAAGTAGATTGCCCAGTCTTCCTTCCAAGGAGTGGCTGGTGGGTTTGAACCACCAGCCTTCTGGTTAGCAGTCAAATGCCTTAGACAGTACACCATCAGAGCTCCTATCTATCATTATTAATAGGCTAAAAACGAAAATCAAATCTTCAAATCAATTGATGCAGGGAAAGCATTTTAAAAAAATGTATCTTCATGTAAGCTAGGAATAGAGAGGAGCTGCCTCAATTTGATACAGAGCATGTACAAAAAAAAAAAAACCTAAAGGTAACATGTTTTGTGGTGAAAGACTGAATAATTTTTGCTAAATTCAGAAACAGAACAAAGAAATATCCTCTCACTGCTCTTGTTTTACATTATAATGGAAGTTCTAGCTAGCTCAATAAGGCATGAAAAAGAAATTTGATGAATGAGACAAGAAAAAAATGAAGAAAGAAAAGGCATACAATTTGGAAAGGAAGAAAGGGTAAATCATCCCAAGTGTTTTTAGAAGAAAGTATAGATAAAGATGTGTATCTTATTCAGGATAATGCAAGTTAAAACCAAAATATCACTCATTAAATGTAAATATGACAAATGTATGAAAAATAGTGACAACATCAAATGAAGAGAAACTAAAACAGTTATACATTGCTGGTGAGAATATGGGAGCTCTGGTGGCGTAGTGCCTAAAGCATTTAACTGCTAACAAGAAGGCTGGCAGTTCAAACCCCCAGCCACTCCTCAGAAGGAAGATTGGAGCAATCTATTTCCATAGTGATACCACCTCGGAAAACCAAAGGGGTGGCTATGAGTCTGATCCAACTCAATGGCAGTGAGGTGAGAATATATGTAGTACAGCCATTCTGGAAAATGGGTTGTAAGTTTCATATAAAACAAAACATGTATTTGCCTCATTATTCAGTAATTACACTTGTAGACATTCACCCTAGAGAAATGGGAATTCATGTACACACAAAAACCTGCACACCAGTGTTCACAGCACCTCTAGTCATAGTTCCCAAAAGGTGGGAACAACCCAAATGTCCTTCACCAATTAATGATTGAACAAATTGTGGTACTTCCACAAAAAGAACAAGTTATTGATATACACAATGCCTTGATGAATCTAAAGTCAATTATGCTATTTTAAAAAAGCAAATATTAAAAGGTTACATATTATATGATTATTTGACAAACTAAATTTTTCATTAAATGACAAAATTAGAAGAATAAAGAACAGAGAACAAAATTAGAAGAATAGAGAACAAAGGAGTTAGAGAGGTAGTGGGTAGAGGAGGGTGGCCAGAAAGTGGAGTTTGGCTATGAAAGAACTACACAAACTAAACTTGTGGGGATAGAACTGTTCTGTATCTTGACTATGGTGGTGCTTAAGTCAATCTACTCATGTTATAAAATTGTGTAGAACCTATATACCTGCAAAGACAAACACCCTATAGAATGTGTAAAACTGATGCCTCTCAAGAAGGTGTGTGGATTATATCAGTGCCAATTTCTTAGGTGTAATAATGTACTATGGTTAGGCACGATGTTACCACTGGGGAAAATGGGTAAAGAATGTGCAAGATTCTTCTGTGTTTTGTCTTATAACTACATATGAATCTAAAATTGTCTCATAATAAAAACTGCAATTTAATGTGTTCAGTAAGTAGTATTCATTTTACCTAAAAAATCTGCCCTGGAAGAAGTGCAGCCAGAATGCTCCTTGGAAGTGAGAATGGCCAGACTTTGTTTCACCTACTTTGGTCATGTTGTCAGAGGGACCATTCCCTGGAGAAAGATATGTTTGGTGAAGTGGAAGGTTAATGAAGAAGGGGAAGGCCCTTAACAAGATGGATTGATGCAGTGGCTACAACAATGGGCTCAGGTGGAGCAAGGATTGTGAGGCTGGCACAGGACCGGGCAGTGTTTCGTTCTGTTGTACACGGGGTCGCTAAGTCGGAGCAAACTCAATGGCACCTAACAACCACAAAGTAGGACATAATTTTTCATATTATCTATTTTGTTCCCTTTCAGTCAATACATATTGATGCCACTTTATATACTGAAAGTGATGCTCATGTAAGTATAGTTCAATTTATTTTCAAAATTTCTATATTTTCTAATTTTTAAAATTCCAAAAAGTATATTTTCATAATTTAACTGAAGTAGTTGTAGCCTTTAAATCTAACATTGGTGTGCTTCTAAAACAAGTGATTAGATAATTTTATAAGTAATTGTTGATGTGGTGGGACTTGGGGAAAAAAAGAGCTGTTTTGATGATAAACCAAAATAAAAAATATAAAAAAGCCTTTTCCATCAATGTCTAACAAAATGTATTTTATGTTTTTTTGTGATGCAATTAAATCATGAGGCAATTTAGATACAAGGATCAAGTAACTGATTCAATTTCAAAGTATCCAACATATATATCACTAATTTTCAGTACTATAATTATTACCACCTCAAATCGTATTTTCTTCATATTGCTTAAATGCATTCATATTCTGTATTTTTCATGACTCAACATTTGTCAGGAAAAAAAAAAAAAGAACTCTGACAGATTACTTTTCATGTGAGAAAAGAAACAAACATAACCCCTAAAATTAATCAGAATTCAAAAATGATCTTATTTTTTTTCATTAACGCATTGGCATTGCCTGATGTGTATATGATTTCAATCATTTTGCTAATCCTTTCCCTCCTGATTGATTACTAAAAACTAGAAACAAATTCCCACCTTCCTTACCACAGGGCCAACAAACTCTATGTTGTGTGCTTTCCAAATATTAAGAATAGTTACTCTGTTATCCCTCAATTAGAACTTATCTAAAACATGGGACATGCGTGTGTTTCTTCCTTCATGCACTCATTCAGATAGTACATTTGCAGTGCCTGCAGGGTCCCAGGCATTGTGCTGAGTATTGAAAACACAAGTTAAACAAGCCGTGGTCAGATCCCCAGAGGTTCATTACATGTTTCTTTCCTTTTAAGTTTAGAAGATTTTTGTTAAATAACTGTTGTGGGAAATACATTCCTGTGGTGCCTAAGTGATCCCTTTCTGAACTGCCCAGTCTGTGAGTACACAGTACTCCTGCTTTGATTTTTCTAATGAATTTCCGGACATCACTTCTGCCTCTGGAACTTTGAGTCTTATAAGAATAGCATGATTAGCAGCCACCACTCTTTAAAATGCTAATGATACAATCTGATTGGAAAAATTCTTACACACGCACTGTCTATATCATTGTTTCAAGTCTAGGGCTGATATGAGCATTCTTTTACAGAAGGAGAAATGTGCTTAGTGAAAAAAGTGGCTTCTTAGTTCCAGGTTTTCTAATTTTTTGTTCTTCCTTCTATATATTATCACTATGCTTCTTGATTGTGTTTTGTTTGTTTGGTTTGGTTTTTATTTCAAAGCTAGAAAAGAAAAATAAAATCAAAACTGCTTCCTATGTAGAACTTCTTAGAAGTATTGTTGTGTTATTTTCCTAAAATATTTGGATTACCTTTAAAAAATTAAAATTACATCCATGTAAAAATAATCAGAAAGTAATTTAAGGTTTTTGTAAAATATTTGGATTAGCTTTAAAAAAATCAAAATTACATCCATGTAAAAATGAATAATCAGAAAGTAATTTAAGGTTTTCAAAATTTTTTTTTGTAACTCTGTTTTTAGCCTAATTGCAAAGTAACAGCAATGAAGTGCTTTCTTCTGGAGTTAAATGTTATTTCACATGAATCCAGGAATATGGACATTGATGAAACAGTGGAAAACCTTATCATCCTAGCAAACAGCAGTTTATCTTCTAATGGGGTGAGTTATCCAGCAATCATATAGAGATATATCTGATGTTTTTAGCTTGATTGGGAGAGTCATTAACTGGATATAATGAATAAGCAGATATTCTAAAAAGGCATTTGGTAGAGGAGAGGGAGTTAATTTCAATGGAGTTAATCTAAAAGTGGGGCTATCTCTGATATGCAATCCTAAACTGTTCATTGACACCCCCCCAACAAATGTTTATTAAATAGTGTTAGGCACTACATGGTCACTGATCTCAAAATGTATGTGGTTAGGTAGAAAGGATAGACATTTACCTAATTGCATAATGAAGTATTTAATTATAACATAAGTCATAGAAACTTACATTTATTGGACTGTTACTGTGTACCAGAAGGATCTCTGGTGGTACAGTAGGTAAGGCATATGTCTGCTAACCAGAAGGTTGGCAGTTCAAATCCACCAGCTGCTCTGTGGGAGAAAGATGAACCAAACCACTTCCATAAAAATTTAAAATGCCCACTGCCATCAAGTCAGTTCTGACTCATAGGGACCCCTCCTTGGGTTTCCGAGGAGATATCACTAAAGAAGTAGGTTAGCCAACCTTCCTTCTGGGGAGTGGCTGATGAGTTAGAACCACCAGCCTTCTGGTTAGCAGTCAGATGCCTTAGGCACTACACCACCAGAAACCCTTGGAAACCCTATGGGGGTTGCTTTGATTCATAATCATCTCACTGCAGTGGGTTTGATTAGTTTGGTTTACTTATTCCTTGAGCTTTAAATTGGTAATTCATTGAATTCTCACAATGACTCTGTAAAGTAGGCATCCTGATATCTATGTGACAGTTAAAAAAACAAGAGTACTGAGAACTTCAACAACTTACCCGAGGTCATGCAGCCAGTAATTAGGAACAAAGATTCACACCCAAGCAGTTTCACTCTAGAGTCTGTACTCTCATGAAAGCATAAATGATGCAAAAGGGTAGTAATAAAGAACTTAATAAGTTGTGTATTTTTATGCCAAGAAACATTAGCAGTGAAGGGTTTCAGGAGAGCAGATATGAAGGACTGCTATGGTAGGCTCTGGTAGCATAGTGCCTGAGGCAATTGACTGCTAACCAGAAGGCTGGCGGTTCAAACCCACCAGCCACTCCTCAGAAGGAAGGTTGGGCATTCCTACTTCCGTAGTGATACTGCCTCAGAAACCCAAGGAGGGGTACCTATGAGTTGGATCCGACTTGACGGCACATAACAACAACAACAACATGGTAGGCTGAGAGATCAAATGTTCAAAGGCCCTGAGGTTCAAAACATTATGAATTTCAAATACTCATGACCAAAGAAATGTGAAGTTTTAAAAACTCAATATTTTATAAACAAAGAAAGCATAATAAAAATTATTTATTTTAGAAATATTTTGGGCCCCATGGTAGAGATATAGTAGTTAGAAAAACTTATGATATCTGGTCTTAAGGATGGAGGAAACATAAATAAACCAATCAATATGCATACGTATATTAAGTCAGTTTTTTAAATTAAGTCCAATTGAGATAAATAAGGTGGGTTAGGGGTTTGGAACTGTAATTTACACTGGATGGCCAGAGAAGGTTTAACTAGTAAGATGACATTTGGTAGAGGCGTGAGCAAGTGAGCTTGTTTATACTTGGGGATGTTCAGGCAAAGGCAATTAAAATGCAAAACCTCTGAGCTAGTGTGGCTGGGCATCATGAATTTTCTCTTAAAATGCCAGTTGCTTCAGGTTTTAGCTTAAATATCACCTTCTTAGTTATATCACCTATTTACAATTGCAATTCCACCCCTACTGTAAGCACTCCCTGTCCCCTCACTATAGGCCTTGACTCTTCCATGGCATGTCATACCATCTGACATACTACATATTTTACTTAACAGGTATTTTCTGTTTTTCTTTGCTAAAATGTCAGCTTCACAAGGGCTGGTATTTTTGTCTATTTTTTTCCAGCATTATATCTCAACTCCAGAACAATGTTTGGCTTATACTACTCGATACATTTATGAAACAAATATATTAATGTTTAAAATACTTCCCATGACAAATCTTCATCTTATTGATGGAAAGACTAAGCCATAAAATAGATAACTCATGACAATAGCAATGATAAACTCTTTCATGTTCCTTTTCCATCACCTTCATAAGGACATTAGGTGGGCTATGTGGTAGAATGAGTGACAACTGCACAGTCAGAAGACCTAGGTGTAAAAAATTTAGATGATTATGTCACATGAGATGAGTCATTGACCATCTTTTCTTTCCTGTCTGACATGATTATATTGAAGGTCAAATAGGTCAGCATTATATAAAATGTAGCAGTGTCTGACATGGAGTCCTTGCTTGGTAAACATTGGTGAATCTGAATTCCACATGTTCATGGATGTTAAATCTAATTTTTACTTTTGCTGGGTAAAGCTTTCATGATTTAGCTATCTCTGAAAAGATTCATTTATGATTGCCACATTTAGAATATTCTAGTTGTCCGTGAAACTGCTAAAATTCCAACCATTTGTGTTATTCACCTGAATACTTCAATTTAACCAATAATGACTGGGTAATTGTTAAGTGCCAGACACAATACTATACTAAATATTTTGTCCTTGCCCTCCTGAAAGAGCTTATAGGATAGTGGAATTAAAAACACAAAACTCATATTAATACATGAAATGCTGTGATAGAGGTCTAAACAAGGGGCTATGAAAACACAGACACAGTATATTTAATACAGCCTCAGGTCTTAGGAGTCTACCAAAGCCTTTGTAAAGGAGACAGCACCTAAGTAATCTTAGGTGTGAGTGGTAGTAGCTAGAATAGGAAACCTGTAGTAAACAAAGAGAAACACAAAGGCAGAGAGGCCTTGTTGTGGTTACCTAGTGCTGCTCTGACAAGAATATACCACAAATGGGATGGCTTGAACAAACAGGAGTTTATTCTCTTACAGTTTGGGAGGCTAGAAGTCCGAGTTCCAAGTGCCAGGCTCTAGGGGCTGTGTGAAAGCCCCCTCAACCTTGGGCTTCAGCTCTGCCTCTTGTTTCTGACCCACTGAAGCTAGAGGCATCTCTTCACTCAGGCAGCTACTGGCTGCTGAGGCTAACAAGCGCAAGGTTGACAAATAAAATGGTACAGTCCCAATATTACCAAATGACACGGCAGGCCGTTAATTCAGGTCCACTGAAAGTCCCGATGTTAGCAGAGCATGGCAGGCTGCTGAACAATGACATGGCTACATGCAAGATTCGAGCATGCCATAAGCTAGAGACTATTCCCCAAGGCTTCTCCGTATGTACAGGAAGTAGACCACATCCCTAAGGCATCTACTCAGCTGCTCATAGTAGGTTCCACCATGGAGTTGATTACCAGTCTCATCATGGGGAATACTACATCCAGGTGCCTAGCAACTCAGCTAGGCCCAGCCAAGCTGACACACAAACCTAACTACCACAGGCCTCTTATATCATGATGTGTGGTGGAAAGGAAAGGCATGAGCTCAGAGTTCCTAGGGTATAATATTTGAGACGGTGGAGAAAGGTAGAAGAGATAGACCAAGAAACAGCTCACGGAGGACCTATGTGCCATGCAGGGAGGTATGGACTTATCCTAGGGGTGTTGTTATTATGTGCCGTGGAGTTGGACCCAACTCATAGCGACTGTTCCTTGGGTTTCTGAGGCAGTATCACTACAGAAGTAGATTGCCCAACCTTCCTTCTGAGGAGTGGCTGGTGGGTTTGAACCACCAGCCTTCTCATTAGCAGTCAAGTGCCTTAGGCACTAAGCTACCAGAGCTCCTGATCCTAGGGACAGATGACGAAAAGTAAAACATTCAAGAACTCTAAGGAGGAAATTTGTGGTCTGATAAACATGGCTTATTTATTTATTTATGTATTTATTTATTTACTTACTTATTTGATGAATGTTCTTAATCCCTCATGGGAAAAATAAGCCCATATCAAATCTCTCAGCTCCCTTTTCCCATTGTTTTTCCTATGATGATGTTAATTTGCCAGTTTTCATGTCTCAACACCTCACCATATGGTGCAGATGATGTGGTATTCCCAGAAAAGTGTAAATTAGGCTAGCTAATTGAATCTTTTCTTTTTATTTGGCAGAATATAACAGAATCTGGATGCAAAGAATGTGAGGAACTGGAAGAAAAGAATATTAAAGAATTTTTACGGAGTTTCTTACATATTGTACAAATGTTTATCAACTCTTCTTGACTGCACTTGATCATTGTCAGCATTTCTATTATTAACATCTTCCTACTTCTAGACAACAAAACACTCTGCATTTCAAATGCGCTGCCAAAACAAGTTTTTCAAGCAAGATGAGGATGAGGACCTTGGATCAGATGAATTTGTTGAAAAGAAGGCCGAAATTGTCATTGAATAATATAATAAAAAACTATTTGCCATGGAGTTGATTCTGACTCATGGTGACCCTATGTGTGTCAGAGTAAAACTTGCTCCATAGGGTTTTCAATGACTGATTTGTTTTTCTGGTTGGACTCCAACCTCCAACCTTTTGGTTGGCAGCCAAGTGCATTTACTATTTGTGCTACCTAGGGACTCCATCTAGTGACCATGAACTATTCTCAAACTAATTTTGCTTTTTTATTTTTAATTTATTTTTGAAAGTGTAAATATTTGTAGTATAATATAAAATGTTGCATAAAATTATGTGTGTATTTTAACATTTGAAATTGCACTGTTATTCTACCTCTTATTAAAAATATAGGAGACATTTGTTCAGGAGTGAGAATCAAAATATTTGACAATTATTTAACAACATCTTGTTATCAATGGTGAGAGAGGGATGTGGCGGGCTGCTTCCGTAAAGATTTATAGCCTTGGGAGCCTTATGGGGCAGTTCTTACTCTGTCCTACAGAGTGGCTGTGAATAAGAATCGACTCAATGGCATCAGGTTTGGTTTGCTTATTAATGTTGCACACAAGCAGCTATGTTGGTAGGATCCTGGCATTGTGTAGCCACTGACTACCAGCCCTCTTTTACCACTCCATTAGCTATAACAGCAAAGGATGTATTGGCTCCCAATGAGTTAAGGAAGACTGTATCCAAACACTGTGTTTTTAATCCATGATTTAGTTATTGACATATAAAGCACCTGTTATGAAGGAAATACCAAAATTGTAAGTACCTGGTATATTATGGACATCAGTAAATTGTGGATGGAGTTACTAATCAAAATTCACAGATAGGTAAAATTGTGTGTGGAAAACTAATGGTTGTGATGACATCTGTATTTCATATTTTCCCAAGTGCAGGTATTTTATTTTTACATTATTTTTGCCATGTGTATAAAATAAAGAAACTGCTGATTTGTTGAAGCTACCATTTTCTGATGGAAAATAATTGTTCATAATGTTTTGTTACAATTTACTGTCTAAAATTAATGAATCCTCTTTTAGTTGAGCTGTGAGTAAAATGAAATATTCTTGTCTTATTATGAGTTTGTTTTAACTCCAAACCTGCAGAATTATTAGAGCTTTTAGTTTGTAATAATCTGGTCTGTCTCAGAATTAGATATGTGATGGATTTTTTCCAGTATATCTTTTCTCTCTGATAATAAACATTATGTCTATCATGTACACTATTCATGAATGCAACAAACTTAGGAGTAAATTTTAAGGATAGTAGAACCATATGATGCTTCAGTATTATTACTAGTAAGCTTTGACCCATTTTCCACCTGGCTCACCCAAAGACACAGTATATATGAAAAATCGGGTATTTGTGTTACAAGTCTCTTCCATGTTCCACCTAGCAGATACTACTTAGAATCTAGTGCCACTTTCAACTCTGCTGTGGTCACTGCTTCTTTCATGGCTCATCACTCCCTGGTGCTTCTAGTCAGGCCTCTCAGTAGGGTACTTCTCCATGTTCATGAGCTCCAACAAAGGGTGAATTGGGACTGGCTACACTTTCCTGTGGAAACTACACTTCAGTTTCCACAACCCTGCCCTGACAAGGCTCTATATTGGTATCAGACTTTACTGCAAGCTCAGAGTAACAAAGAGAATTACAGTGAGGTGAGGGTTGAAAGATTTAAAACTCTACCAAATACCACTTTTCCAATAATCCAAAGGCAGAAAAACCAAGAAATTAAAGCTTTCACAGTGGGCCCATCTAAGGCATAGCCTCATTTCTTTATTCTCAGGTTTCTTTGCAATACATCTATCTCATTCCTTTGCTCTTGGCTCCCTCCCTGTAGCATTACCTTTTTTTAGCTCTGGGTTAGCCGAGGCCCTTAACAGACCCTCAAACTCTCCATGAGGACTCTAGATGTGGCTTTATGTATTTCAAGTCCTCACAAGCATTCAAGAAGGAAAACAGGAAGTGGGTATATGAGCATTACAAGTCTGGCAGTACCAACCCTTTTCAAGGCCTCTCCAACAATCTGAATTGCAGTGCTTTGAATTGTCTTGTGGAAAACTGTGTATCAGACAAATGAACACACATCCAAAGGATAAACCTTAATATTTGTAAAGACAGGCCAAGCTAGAAGTTCCAACTTGATGGCTAATTGACTAACTTTGGCCTATTTATTATAAATTAGAGAAAATATTCACAAATCAAGAGAAATCGCAAAAAAAAAAAAAAAAAAAACCCGAATATTTGGTTTTTCTTGAAAAAAAAAATGGAAAATCTCATTCTTCCTCATCCAGAGCTTTTTCTGATAGAGCAGAATCTCTACAGGTTGCAATCGTTCCTACCAGTCATATACTGTACATGGCCTCCATAAATATTTGTGTTTTTAGATTAATAACAAAGAGAAATTATTTTTCTACTCTTTTGCTTTCTAGAACTACTTGTAACAAAAAGTAACACACATTATTATGTCATGCATTGTTAATTTCTTCTCTTCATTTTCCTTTTTATTGTTTGCTCCTTTGAGCTTGTCAGGAATAAGAAGGAATGGATCAGTTTCTAAACAGTTCCCTTCTTCATGGCTGCTCAATTACCTATTCTGAGACCCACTAGAGAATTTGAAAATTCATCCCTGTGTACTGCCCAACTTTAAATATTTTAAACAAATAATGACTTATTGTGTTTTGTAAAAATAACATGTTGTTGTTGTTGTTATGTGCCGTCGAGTCGGCCCCGACTCATAGCGACCCCTCCTTGGGTTTCCGAGGCAGTATCACTACGGAAGTAGGATTGCCCAACCTTCCTTCCGAGGAGTGGCTGGTGGGTTTGAACCACCAGCCATCTGGTTAGCAGGCAAGTGTCTTAGCCACTATGCTACCAGAGCTCCCCCCAAAAAAACATAAGATTTTTAAAAATGCTAAGTGTATCGGGCTGCGTTCTCCAGAGAAGCAAAACCAGTAAAGTTTATATATAGAAAAATAAATAAATAAAAATAACAGAATGGCTCAGTTATAGAGGCTGGCAAGTCCCAAGTTCTGATAAAACATCAAGCTGAAGGCTTTTCCTGACTCATGTAGCTGCAGGTGCTGAGGAGCTCAAGATTGGGAGGCAGTATATGGGGTGTTAACTTTGGCAATGACGAATCCAAGATCACCAGGTGGAATGGTGGATTGTTTGTTTACGGGCAGTTGTAGGCAGCACAACAGGATTCAGATATTAGAGGTTCTCTAATATTCCCAGGATGTCCATATATTTATTAGAAGCAGGTCACACACACCTCTAGGGAAACTCCCTTTCAGCAGATTGGCTGCTCAAAGCATATACATCAGATTTCATCATGGGGATAACTACATCACAACTGCTTCAACCACTCAGAATTGTGGTCCAGCCAAGTTGACACACAATCCCAACTATCACACTAAACAATATAGAAAAGTGTAAAAAATAAACAAATATTGACAATCATAAATAGCCATCATTAATCAGTGAAAGTCTTCCCAATGTTTTCTGTATACAGATGACAGACGGATGGATGGATGGATGGATGGATGGGTAAATTGAAATTTTAGAAAAATGGGATCAAATTATAGTTTTAAATAAAAATATTTTAAAATGATTTTACTCGAAGAAAAAGAGAAAAGCAGAAGATATTGTTAAGCTTCCTAATTTTATAGATGAGGAAACTGATGCTTCGAGATATTAAGTAATTTACTCAAGGGCATGTGCTTTGAAACATACAGAGCCAAGATTCAAACCAAGACTCCAGAACTCAAGCTCTTATCACTATCCCAACAGCCTTCTTCCTCATAGCTAAGGTGTATAACCTCTCACTGTGAAGGATCACTTGGCTGGGTATCAAATTATTGTTGCTGTTGATTTCCCTCAGAATTCTGTAGACTGTTTGCTGGAATAGAGTGTTAAAACAGAGAAATCTGAGATCATTCTAATATTTTATCCCTTGTTTAAGATACTGTTTTTCATAATGAATACTTATATTATTCTTTATCCTTGAGATTTTGATGTTTGTTTTGCAGTGTATTTTATTTCTTGGTATGTGTTTTGTCGTTTACACCTATACATTCAAATATTTATTCCAGGAAAACTTTTTTTTCCTGTAATATATTTAAATTTATATCTATTCTGTTTAATCAGTGTAGTATACTGATTAAAAGTAGAGTCTCAGACCCTGCTGCCTGGGTTCAAATTTTAGTTCTGTCTGTTACTGGCAGTATGACATTAACAAAATTGTGAAGTAGGCACTGTAAGGATGGCAATATCATATTACAGTTTTTTTTCCCAAATATAAAAGGTGAACGATAATGATGCCTATCGCCTGCAAGTGCTTTATATATGTTATTTCATTCAAATTGCTTAGAAGTCCTAACACACAACAAGTACTCAATAATAATAATAATAGCAGCAGTAGTAGTAACTATCATTATGATTATTATAAAATTGTTATTAGTTTAGGAATACAAATGTTCATTTCTTGGGAATACTCTTTTGTCTTCATATCCGTCATCTTGTCTGTAATCATTTTATATCATTGTTCTTTTACATTTCATTTAGTTTTATTTTCTTGAGCCAATCTACCATATTTCCACCTTGTCTATTCTATTGTTGGCAGATTTTGATACAGCTTTTTCCCTTCCATTTTTTTTTTCTTCAGCTCTTCCAGCTAACTGCTTTATATCTCTTCTGTTGTCCTGTATCTTTTTTTTTTCAGTAATTGAATGTCTTAATCCATTTTTATTTGGGAGACCAGGTTGTCTTCCTTTGACTTTGTGGAGAAAAATTTTTACAACTTTTTTCTGTTCTTTGTATTTTCTTGTGGTATCCATCCTTCAGTGCTCCTTTCCTCCAGTTGGGCAATGAAGGTGGGGTAGGCAGCAAAGCTGTAAAGGTCTATTCATGAGTTTGCTATCTTGAACACCATTTTATCAAATCCAGTCTATCCTTTTTCCTAAGTTGGCATCTCTTTTTCCTTGTCAGGCTTCCCAAGATCAGTTGACTCATAGATAAAATATTTAAATCAGAAGCAATGCTGCAGTGTAGCAATTGCTCTCTTCTCTTTCACCCTGATTCACAATGGCAAGCTTCCTGAGATATTATGGAGGAATTGTGATTGCCTAAGAATGTTACTTCTCTTTTAAGTACCCCCTTCATTCTGCAAGACAAACTGATTCTCGGTTGAAATATTATTTCACTACCCAATGACCCATCCATGCTCATATATACCAATACTCTAGTCAAAGTACTCTTATATTTTTCTTCAATGTAGTTAAGGAGAACTCTATCCTATTTTACCTTAAAGGAGTCATATGCTGACTCAGGAGTCACATGCTGGCTCAGAGCTCCATATGAGAAGCTCTAGTGATACAGTGCTTAAGGCATTTGACTGCAAACCAAATGCTTTGTGGTTCAAACCCACCAGATGCTCCGTAGAAAGAAGATTGGGCAATCTACTTTCATAGCCTCAGAAACCGAATGAGGGTCACTGTGAATCAGAATTGACTGACTTGAAGGCACGGAGTTCTGGTTTTTATTAATGTTGACTCTCAGCTTCACAGTATATGGAAGCATATTTCAAAGTTTTGGGATTGTGACAACTTTGTAACAATTTCCATTGCAATGGAAAGTTTTTTTTTTCAATTTATCATTTGGTCTTATTTTGAAAATTGCACCAATTTATACTGTAAATTCCCAATCCAATCCTTAGACAAAGATTAGCCTCCTTTTCAGGGACTACTAGGAAGGGGGAAGGAAAATCATCATCCCAGTCACATCACCAATAATATTTTATAGTGCTCAATAATCCATTTTGGTTATATGAGGAAACCAGTGAACTTAAACTTTGGAATTTTGCAGTGCTCAAAATTTTGTATTCATCCCACATTACTTAATATGAATCACTTCAGTTGATTTTAGGAAACTTGAGGTGAAGTTCTGAAAATTGTTCTTAAAACCCTTTCAATTAACTTAAGAACAAAGTAATCATGTAAAACAATCTGAATTTAGTTTTTGATGCTTGTACCCTTAAATAAAATTAATCTTTTGCTTGTGTTTCAAAATCTGCCCTTCATGATCTGTCCTTGAATAACCAGCCCAAAGTTGTTTGTCTAAAAGACACTCTATTTTTGTCTCACCTACTTCCCTAAATGCTGAAAGTATTTGCAATATATTACAGATAATAAAGAAAGCACAAATCCACATGATTAGAAATTGAAGGAGTCATGGTAAGCCTCATAAAAATCAGGTTTCCAGTCCAAAGCCATATTGATGAATTATATTTTTACCTCAATTTCTGATTAAAAAAAATATCAGAGGGAATAATATCTTTCCACTTTTCTTGGCAATAAACAAAAATGGCTGGAAGGTAGAGCACATGGAAAAGCAAACAGAACCAACACAATTCGTAAGCCCAGAGAATTTAAAAAGCAATCACAAGTCTAGTTTTATATGTGTTCATTCTTCATCTTAAAAGAGAGAATCAATAGACCAATTTTGTTGTGCTGCTGCTGCTGTTGTTGTTGTGGGAGGTATTTATGTTTTGCTGTGTTTCTGTTTATAACCATCAAATTCAATGACTTGTAAGGTTAAAGTGGCATATACACTTTGAAAATCAAGTTATTTGACCCCCCACACACAAATACTTGAGAATATATTTTTGCTCCTTCATATGTAGCATATGATATATAGATATATATCTATAGGTCTAGTTTGTTGTTGTTGTTGTTAAGTGCCGTCGAGTTGTTTCCGACTCATAGCGACCCCATGCACAGCAGAATGAAACACTGCCCAATCCCGCGCCAGCCCCACAATCCCTGCTATACTTGAGCCCATCATTGCAGCCACTGTATCAATCCATCTCGTTGAAGGCCTCCTTCTCTTTCGTCGACTCTCCACCCTACCAAGCATGACATCCTTCTCCAGGGAATGGTCCCTCCTTACAACATGACCAAAATAGGTGAGACGAAGTCTGGCCATTCTTGCTTCCAAGGAGCATTCTGGCTGCACTTCCTCCAGGACAGATCTGTTAGTTCTTTTAGCAGTCCATGGTACTTTCAGCATTCTCAGCCAGCACCACAACTCAAAAGCATTAACTCTTCTTCAGTCTTCCTTATTCATTGTCCAGCTCTCACATGCATATGAGGCGACTGGAAATATCATGGCTTGTGTCAGGCGCACCTTAGTCCTCAAGGAGATATCCTTGCTCCTCATCACTTGAAACAGTTCCTTCCCAGTTGACTTTCCCAATGCTACACGTTGTCTAATGTCCTGACTGCTGCTTCCGTTGGCATCGATTGTAGAACCAAGCAACGTGAATTCCTTGCCAACCTCAATCTTCTCTCCATTTCTTGTGATGCTGCTCATTGGTCCAGTTGTGAGGATTTTTGTTTTCTTTATGTTGAGATATAATCCATACTGCAGACTGTATTCTTCAACCTTCAATAGGTCTAGTATATCAGGATTAGTGTAAGCTGTCCATAGTCATATTTGAGTCATGGTTGACATATGCATATTATGTGTAAATATTTGCTAAGAGGAAATCTAATTTCCAGAGATTTAGTTCAATTGTTCTGAATGTGTCTGATGAGTTACTTGTGCTCTCCCTGAAGAATTTATTATGCAAGGTAAACCTCAATGTCATGGAAAAGTCCCATAATTGTATAATTTAGCTGATGCCACACAATAGAAAAAAATCATGAATAATTTATAAAGAGTTTTGAGTTTTTGTTCTATATTTTACTTCTTCAATCTTGGATTTCAAAATGTTTTAGAGGAATTGAGGAGGAAATTGTTATATAGAAACACAATTGAAAATTGCGTATTTAATTTTTACACATTATATCAACACCCAAGCCACCCAGAACCAGGAAAGGGAGGGACCAGGAGTGGCCAGTGACCACAGACTGGCAGGTTTAGAGGTTTCCAACGCTAAAGGAGACAGATTTTCCTGTCAGTTTGTCATCTTGTGGGGCTTGTACATTGCTGTGAGGCTTGAGGCTCTGCCACCGGTGTTTCAGACACCAGCAGAGTTGCACATGGTGCACAGGTTTCAACACAGCTTACAGGAAAAGACAGACTAGGAAGAAGGTGGAGGCCATTGACTTCTCAAAAATTGGCCAGGGAAAACCTTATGAATAGCAGAGAAATACTGTCTGATACATTACTGGGCAACTTTATGAATAGCTTGGAAACATTGTCCCACTCAGTAGAGGAAGACTAGACCCTTGGGTTGGAAGGCCCTCAAAATAGGACTAAGAAAGAGCTGCCTCAGCAGAGTAGAACCAACCTTAATGATATGGATAAAGTAAGTCTTTCAGCACCTCCATGTGTTGATGTGGCATGACTTAAATTGAGGAGAAACAGCTGCAAACATCCATTAATAATCAGAACATGGAAAGTATAAAGTATGAATACAGGAAAATTGGAAGTTGTCAAAAATGAAATGGAACGCATAAAGATAGATATCCTAGGCATTAGTGAGCTGAAATGGACTGGTTTTGGCCATTTTGAATAAGACAGTCATATGATTTACTATGCTGTTGTTGTTTGCCATTGAGTCAGACTCGACTCATAGTGAAACCTCCTTGGGTTTCTGAGGTAGTATCACTACGGAAGTAGATTGCCCCATCTTCCTTCCTAGGAGTGGCTGGTAGGTTTGAACTATCAGCCTTCTGGTTAGCAGTCAAGTGCTTTAGGCACTAAGCTACCAGAGCTCCTTATCCTAGGGGTAGATGATGAAATTGAAGAGGAATGATATGGCATTCATCATCACAAAAGATGTTTCAAGATCTGTCCTGAAGTACAGTGCTGTCAGTGATAGGATAATATCTACACTCCTACAAGAAGACCAGTTAATACAACTATTATTCAAATTTATGCATCAACCACCAAAGCCAAAGATAAGGAAATTGAAGATTTTTATCAACTTCTGTAAGCTGAAATGGATGGAACATGCAATCAAGATGTGTTGCTTATCACTGGTGATTGGAATGCAAAAGTTGGAAACCAACACCAATAGTTGGAAAATTTGGCCTTGGTGACAGAAATAACACTGGAGATCGCATGATAGAATGTTGCAACATCAACGACTTACTCACTGCAAATACCTTTTTTCAACAACACAAATTGCGGCTATACATGTGGACTTCACCAGACAGAGTACACAGGAATCAGATTGATTACATCTGTGGCAAGAAATGATGGAAAAGCTCATTATCTTTAGCTAAAATTAGGCCAGGAGCTTAAGGTGAAACAGACCATCAACTGCTCATATGCAAGTTCAACTTGAAGTTGAAGACAATGAAAACAAGTCCATGAGAGCCAAAATATGATCTTGTATATATCCCTCCTGAATTTAGAGACCAACTAAAGAATATATTTGATGCATTGAACACCAGTGACCGAAAACCAAAAGAATTGTGGGATGATATCCAGAGCACCATCCATGAGGAAAGCAACAGTTCATTAAAAATACAAGAAAGAAAAGACCAAAATGGATGTCAGAAGAGACTCTGAAACTTGCCCTTGAGCAGAGAGTAGCTAAAGCAAATGGAAGAAATGACAAGATAAAAGAGCTGAACAGAATACTTCAAAGAGCAGCTCAAGCAGACAAAGCCAATTACTATAATGAAATGTGCAAAGACCTGGAGTTAGAAAACCAAAAGAGAAGAACACACTCAGCATTTCTCAAGCTGAAAGAACTTAGGAAAAAATTAAAGACTCAAGTTGCAATATTGAAAGATTCTATGGGCCAAATATTGAATGATGCAGGTAGCATCAAAAGAAGATGGAAGGAATACACAAAGTCACTGTATACTAAAAAGATCTGGTCGATCTTCATCCATTTCAGCAGGTGGCATTTGTTCAAGAACCAATGGTATTGGAGGAAGAGGTCAAAGCTGCACTGAGGGAATTGGCAAGGAACAAGGCTCCAGGAATTTACAGAATACGCATTGAGATGTTTCAACATACAAATGCCCCTCTAGAGGCACTCACTCGATTATGCCAAGAGATTTGGAAGACAGCTACCTGACCAACTGACTGGAAGAGATCCATATTTGTACCCATTCCAAAGAAAGGTGATCCCATAGAATGTGGAAATTATCAAACAATATCATTAATATTGCATGCAAGTAAAATCTTACTGAAGAGAATTCAAAAATAGGTCTAGCAGTATATTGACAGAGAACTTCCAGAGGTGCAGGCTGTATTCAGAAGAGGATGTGGAATGAGGGATATCATTGCTGATGTCAGATGGATCTTGGCTCAAAGTAAAGAATACCAGAAAGATGTTTACTCATCGTTTTATCAAGTATGCAAAAGCATTTGATTGTGTGGATTATAGCAAATTGTGGATGACATTGGGAAAAATGGAAATTCCAGTACACTTAATTGTAGTCATGAGGAACCTGTACATAGACCAGGAGGCTGTCATTCAAATAGAAAAATAGAATACTGCATGGTTTAAAATCAAGAAGGGAGTGTGTCAGGGTTGTATCCTTTCACCATACTTATTCAATCTCTATGCTGAGCAAATAATCCTAGAAGCTGGATTATATGAAGAAGAAAGTGGCTTCAGGTTTGGAGGAAGTATCATTAACAACCTGAGATACACTGATGACACAACTTTGCTTGCTGAAAGTGAGGATGATTTGAAGTGCTTACTGAGGAAGATTGAAGAATATAGTCTGCAGTATGGATTACATCTCAATATAAAGAAAAGAAAAATCCTCACAACTGGACCTATAAGCAACATCACAATAAATGGAGAAAAGATTGAAATTGTCAAAGACTTCATATTGCTTGGTTCTACAATTGATGCCAATGGAAGCAGCAGTCAGGACTTCAGATGACATATAGCACTGGGCAAATAAGCTGCAAAGGTCCTCTTTCTATTGCTGAAGAGCAAAGATGTGTTCTTGAGGGCTAAGGTGTGCCTGACACAAGCCATGGTATTTTCAATCACCCCATATGCATGTGAGAGCTGGACAATGAATAAGGAAGAGTTGATACTTTTGAGTTGTGGTGTTGGCAAAGAATGTTGAAAGTACCATGAACTGCTAAAAGAACTAACAGGTCTGTCCTGGTGGAAGTGCAGCCAGAATGCTCCTTGGAGGTGAGAATGGCCAGACTTCATCTCACATACTTGGGTCATGTTGTCAGAAGGGACCTTCCCTGGAGAAGGATGTCATGCTTGGTAAGGTGGAGGGTGGATGAAAGAGGGGAAGGTCCTCAATGAGGTGGATTGACATGGTGGTGGCAGCAGTGGGCTCAAGTGTAGCAAGAATCGTGGAGCTGCCTCATGACTGGGTAGTGTTTTGTTCTGCTGTGCATAGGGTCATTATGAGTCAAAGATGACTTGATGGCACCTAACAACAACATATCAACATTTCATAATGTTATCATCAAAGAAACCATTGTTATCTTACAGGTTCTATGCCTTCATCATCATCATTCTTGGTGTTTTCTTTCATGAACAAATTTATTCCTTCAGTCAGACCATGATGATGTTAATTGAAAACTTACTGTGTATGAACATTATGCAAGGTGCCATGACAACATTATGAATAAGAAAGCTATAGTCTCGGTATTCACAGAGTTTATATTCTAATAAGAGTCATATTTTCCAAAAAATCACCCAAGTGCTTATTCATTTATTAGTTCTATGAAGGAGAAGTAGAAAGTACCATGAGAGTATGTACACAGGGAGCAGATTGATTCAATGTATGTCAGAAAAATCTTTGAGGAATTGATAATTTATCTCAGCTATAAATTATGATTAGGGATGGCCTGGAAATAAGTGAGAAGGGTCAGAGAAACAACCTACCAAAGTCTTTAGTCAGGGAACATCATGGCATGTTCAAAGAGCCAAAGGAAGGCCAGTTTGGCTAAACTTGGGCAAAGGACTAAAATGAAACTAGTAAGATAAGCATCAGCTAGTCTTTTGTTGCTGTTATTAGGTGCCATAGAGTTGACTCCAACTCAGAGCAACCCTAGGTACAACAGAACAAAACACTACCCAGTCCTGTGCCATCCTCACAATCCTTGCTATGTTTAAAGCCATCATTGCAGCCACTGTGTCAATCCAGCTCATTAAGGGTTTTCCTCTTTTTTGCTGATCCTGTATTTTACCAAGTGTGATATCCTTCCCCAGGGAACAGGCCCTTCTGACAACATGACCGAAGTAAATAAGACAAAGTCTGGCCATAGCTCTGGTAAAGATTTTTCTTGGTACCCTAAGAGAAATGAGATTCTTATTCTGGCATGCATAAACAATACAAAAGACATCATTTCTACTTGGGAGAGACAGGTTGAAGTCTGTGTCTCCCTGCCTCTAAATCCAGATTAATAAAATTATTGTCTCTATGAGTGGGAATTGACTCAATAGTAGTTTTTTTTTTTTTTTTTTCCTTTTTCTTTTTTTTCGTTTTGGTTGGAATAAGATGACATCATTTTACATGGATCATATTACAGTCATTTAATGAGTTCCTTGTAATGCAGCGAAGATCAGCTTAGGCAAGTGATTACTTGTTTATTGTTAAAAACAAGTGTGTTCATAGTATATACTGTCTGAGAGGCTAAAGTTATAAGGGTTAAGGGGTGTTCTGGCTACCTAGTACTGCTCTGACAGGAATATACCACAAATGGGATGGCTTTAACAAACAGGAGTTTATTATTACAATTTGGAGCTTTTAAGTCTGAGTTCAAAGTGCCAGGCTCTAGGGGCTGTGTGAAAGCTCCTCAACCTTGGGCTTTAGCTCTGCCTCCTGCCCCCAGCCAACTGAAGCTGGAGGCTTTTCTTCACTCAGCTGTTGGCTGCTGAGGCTGAAAAACCCAAAGTCAACAAGTAACAAGGCACAGTCCTGATATTACCAAACCACACAGCAGGTCATTCATTGAAGTCCATTAAAAGTCCCAAGATGGGCAGAGCATGGCAGGCTACTGAACAATGACTCAGCTACATGCAGGGTTCAAGCCTGCCAGAAGCTAGAGACCATTCCCAAAGCTGTTGCTTGTATACGAGAAGCAGGCCACATCCCTAAAATAGCTACTCAGCTGCTTGTGGTAGATTCCACTACGGAACTTACTGTCAGTTTTATCATGGGGAATAACTACCACCAGCTGCCCAGCCACTCAACCAGGCCCAACCAAGTTGGCATACAACTTTAACTACCACAATGTTAAGTCCAGTGTTGGCTTCTGAGGACAGAATTGCTCTTTGGTCAAAATCTGAACTAAGGGAAGTTTTCTTAAGATTGGGACTTTCTACAACTCTTTTTGATAAGAACCACTTGATATAAGGGATGCTAATTATTTTCATTAAAAAAATGGGGTAGAAGGAGGGGTGAGGGCATCATGATAGTGCTCTGCTGACTGAATGACAGGGCACAGGTACAACAGGGGAAATGGAAAGAGGCAAAGTAGATGCCACTGGGTAAAGAGACAGAATGCCTTGAAAGCACAGTTGCACTGGACATAATCAGGGATTCTTGGGTTTTGGCTGTCATTGGCTGTTTGTTGTTGTTATTACTTTCCTTTGTTTATTAGAGGGAACCTAACATATGCAGAGTAGAATTGCTCTGCAGTATTTTCAAACCTGTAACCTTTCTGAAGCAGATTGCCAGGCCAGTTTTCTGAGGCACCTTTGGGTGGGTTCAAACCAACCCAACTTTCTACTAATAGTCAAACACTTAACTGTTTGTGCCACCCAGGGATGTCACTGGCTTTGGAAGGATAAATGCTGATGTGTTTAAGGGAGGAATAAGAGAGAATTAACATTTCCAAATAAATAACAGCTGAGGGCCTAAAGATGCGACCTGAATGTCAGTGCATTAATGGTTGTACCGGACAAGCACTGTCTTTACAAGTTTTAAAGATCATAGTCATTAGCCAAGTTCAGTTTTCTGAGTTGATTTAGTAAAATAAAAGCCCCCTGTATGTCTATGAGCTCTGCTTTCAAAGGACACAATAGGCTGTTGGTAATAAGAATAATCCTCTTATACATTTTGGTTATGGTGTTGTGAATTACTTGGTATGGCTCTTTTGGTCATGGTCTTTATGACTCCCACCAGATTACTGGGTGGAAATATGCAAATGTGTGGTGTTTTGTGGTCTACCAAGAGGGTTTAATAGCTTGTTAGTAATGTAAATAATGTATAAGGTACTCTTGTGGGGGTGGGACATGGCAATAAAGTGTATGGAAGTCTAATGTGGGAATGATTAATTTTGTCATTATTCTAGGCTTAAAATGACCCCTCCTACAGGCATAAGAAGGAGCTCTGGTGGTGTAGTGGATAAGGCATTTGGCTGCTAACCAGAAGGTCACAGTTCAGACCCACTAGCTGCTCTGTAGAACAAAGATGAGGCAATCTACTTCCATAAAGATGTATACCCTAGGAAACACTTTGGGGATTGTTATGAGTCATATTTGACTCACTGGCTGTAGAGAGTCATAAAGGGAGAATCTCATTGCCATCAAGAGAGAAGAGCTGAAGGTGGAGTGGAGCGCATCCTTGGACCTTGGACCTAAGAATCCATTCTCTTGACCTCTTTGGCAGAGACAACTTGCAGAGACAACTGGCTGAGACAACAGCTATGGAATTAAGAGGCATGAGACACAGAGACAAGCATGCTGGCCCATGGAGCAAGAAAGTTGAATGCCTTTGAGCAGGAGGCTTTTTTGGTAGAGTGGGGTATACCTAGGTACACCTATTGGCAGAGCTAAAAGAGCTTTGTAACCCTTGACCAAGCAGGGCAGAGGCCAGGCCAAGAGGCCAAGGACCAGAGAGGTATGCCTGAGGGCGTAGCAGAGAGGAGACTGTCTTGATCGCAGAATTGTATCTTGAGATCATCTCTGAATCTGAATTGTAACCAATTACTTCCCTAATAAACCCCATAATACTGAGTATTGTCTGTGAGTTCTGTGTGGCCATTGCAACAAATTATCGAACCCAGCAGTGAAGTAGTAAGTGCCATGGAAGAGATGGTTGGTGTCAGAACTGGCAGAAAGATTGGAGGGTGGTGGTATGTCTGGCCTTATAGGAATAAGCCTTTGGCTGTTGATAGTGATTCTCTCTCTATCTTGTGAAGTTAGAGGAGGTCAGGGGATGTTGCCTCCATGCCCTTTTTTGCAATGGTTCTTTAAATTAACAAAGCACTTTTATATGTATAATTTTACTTAGTAATAGTTTCTGTCTCATGGGACATAGAAGAAAAGGGATGCAGAGGCTGTGAAACACTTTATGGTACTGATGTGTAGAGAAAGTAAAAAAAAGAAAAGAAAAGAAAGGAAACCACCTGAAATTTTGGTCCAAGCTCAGCTGTGCATTTTTCTATGCCCTATTGCATTTTATATTTCCTTCCAAATAAGCTTGAACATAATACTTGAGGTGGAAAATTATTTGTTGTTCAAGAGATCAAAGCACAGTTTAAGCATGTATTTTTATGCCATATTTTGATTATTTTTTCTTCACACAATTCTATTTTGGTGTTTTGTTTTCTTTGCCCAGATGGCATATGTGCCATTAAGTTTATCCAGCCTGAATTAATTATCTTTTCATAGTAAAAGAAAATCCTCTCCATTTGACAAGTAAGATGTTTGTGCTGTATTTATGAATAAATAAACGCAGCTGTGATACACAGCATTATTAATAGCACTGCTCTGAACATCTCATCTGAAAAGAAATCCTCTACGTTCAGTGTAACATAAGCTCTTGGTGTTCCAGAGTTTATTAAGGAAAGAAAGCCACAGACCTATTATCCACACTGAAGCATAGTAAGAAAAATAACACTCTGCCTACAAGGCACTCAATCCAAAATTGCAAACATAAGGCAGGGATCGTCCTTGTCTTTTCTGGTCACTAGGCCTCATTCTGCAGTGTTTCCTAGGATCAGAGCCTGGATACCAGCAAAGAAGCTTTCCCTAGCCATGTTGTTGTTTTAGGTGTCATTGAGTCATCTCCAATTCATAGCCACCCTGTGTACAACAGAACAAAGTACTGTGTGGTCCTATGCCATCCTCACAATACTTGCTATGCTTCAGCCCATCATTGTAGCCACTTGGTCAATCCATCTCATTGAGGGGCTTCTCCTTTTTTGTAGACCCTCTACCTTACCTACTGCCATAGTGATACTGCCTCGGCAACCCAAGGAGGGGTCGCTATGAGTTGGGTCTGACTGGATGGCACATAATAAGAACAACAACTACATTACCAAGCATACTATCCTTCTCCGGGGACTGGTCCCTTCTGATACCATGACCAAAGTAGGTAAGACAAAGTTTGGCCATTCTTGCTTCTAAGGAATCTTCTAAGGAAGTTTGCACTTCTTCCAAGGTAGATTTTTTTCATTTTTCTGGCAGTTCATAGGATTAATCTAAATGGCTGCTATGATGGATGTTATTTCCTGCTTTTCAGTTGAACAGCTTTTTGGAATGGCCATCATGGAAAGGATTTTCCCTTTGGTAAGAGATAGCAGGATAACGAAGAAGAGGAATCATTTCCCCGCATGGATGAAATTTTTAAACTCTAAGCTAAAAATGGTAAGAGAAAGTATAACCCTTTGTCACTATGATGACCTCATAACCCTCAGAGGCCTCTGAATAGCTGTCAGACTTTACCTGCTTGAATGAACTTGGTTTCCACGAGTCCATGCTGCTTCTCAGCAAAGCCCACTTGTCTATAAGGATTTGTTTAATTGCTTGTTGTTGTTGTTGTTGTGTGCCGTGGAGTCAGACTCGACTCATAGTGACCCCTCCTCGGGTTTCCGAGGCAGTATCACTACAGAAGTAGATTGCCCTATCTTCCTTCCGAGGAGTGGCTGCTTAGTGCTTTTTATTTTATTTGTAACAACAATCATGAAATGTTCTCAAAGAATGAATATTTATAAGCAGTATGGTACAAGGGCTGGGTAGAGGGAGGCATCTGCTCCCCTCCTCCCTGCCCAGGGTTTAAAAGAGGTGCCTAAGGCATTTCACTGCTAACCAGAAGGCTAGTGGTTCACCCACCAGCCCCTCCTCAGAAGGAAGACTAGGCGATCTACTTCCATAGAAATAACACCTTGGAAACCCTAGGAGGGGTCACTATGATTCGGAAACAACTCAAGGGCCATAAGGTTTTTTTTTTTTTTTTTTTTTAGTATTGTATATTTTGTTTGTTGTTACGTGCCGTCGTATTGTATATAGAGAATTCAAAAACACTAATAAAGCTTATGAAAAATCTGCATTTAGGATCACTATGAGCCATGAGGTTTTTTTTTTTTTTTTTTTTTTTTAGTATTGTATATAGAGAATTCAAAAACAATAATAAAACTGATGAAAAATCTGCCTTTTGGATCACAATGAGATTGATTGGGACAGTGGCTTCAACCATGGGCTCAGGAATAGCAAGGATTGTGAGGCTGGCGCAGAACAGGGCAGTGTTTCGTTGTGTTGTGCACAGGGAAGCTATGAGTCAGAGCCTGCTCGATGGTTCCTAACAACAGCAACATGCACCAACAATTCTAAACAGTACTACTGGTAATATTCTTCCCTCAAGAAAAAAGTTTTTGATCTATGTTCTACACAATTGTTCAGGATATACTTTTAATAATGTTGTTTAATATTCATATTAGTACATATGTATTACTCATCCTTTATGAAGCATTGTATTTTGCATGGCAGTTCATTTGAAGACATCAGTCCCACAATTTGCTTTCACCTTTAGTGAACTCAGTCAATTCTAAGGAGTTTGGACTTGTTCACACTGACTCTTGAGCACACAGTTCGTGTTTTTTTCACTACACTTGTCCTGCATATTCCTGCATTTAAATAGATTGAAATAAACAATGATTGCATAGTGATTATGAAGACAAAGAGACTAAAATTAACTTTTCTAAATTTTATCATTCTGTCAACCACTTGGAATTTTTTATTTGTGCTTAACATTTAAAACCATGAAAAAGAGCAAACTGCAAGGTATAATATTTTTATTTCACTAAGTTCACATTTTAGTTAATTCATAGAATAGGTGACTGAACATGAGTAGAATGTTTAACATTGAAATTTATTATTTTTGAATTCTCTATTGTTTGATTTAAATCAGAAGAAAATAATGTTACACATCAATGATTTAGTAGATGTCTGAATTGTCTTTTTTTGCAGGTGTTTCAGCTTTATTAAAATTTACTTATTCATCACTGAACCATTATTTACAAAAGAATTAGTTTATCACATTATTGTTAAAGGATCGTTTAAGCTTTAAGTAGATAAAAATCAATTAAATAATTGTGGTTTTTGTCTTATGTGAAGTTAAGGAACTTAAAATTATCTGTAGTGTCTTGTGAAGCTAGAAAGTGATTCATAACTATTCTGAATTTTATAAAGAAATTTAAGTGGGGAGCCATTAATTACATTGACAATGAATCTTCTTCTATAGGCATTGACAGTGAGGAAGAGAGTAAATTTTACCAAGATTGAAAACTAAAAGGATTTTTTAAAATAATGTAGTTAGGCGCTAGCAAAGATCAAGTAAGACCAAGACACCAATAAAGATGGACAAGACCATCATGTTAATGAACATGAGAGCATGGATAACTTAATGTGTTTTGATATACAGGCATGAATGGCTTAATGTCCACAATGAATTTTGTGAAATAGAATGTTATTTGATTTGGCTGTTGTTTAAACACCATATTTTATACAGGAGAGATATGAAGCAGGACTCCTAGCACTCGTGCCACCACATGGAGGGATTGTGAAAACTTTGGCTCTGCCCCAGGTCCTGCATGGTCTCCACTGAGCCTGATTTCCCTTGTAAGTGGTCTAGCTGGCAACCTCTAGACACCATGCCTGCTGTCTTCCCTTCCATCCTCCATGCCTGCCTCCCTCATTCCCCTTCTATAGGTTTTAAACTTTTCCAACTCCACCCACCCCTTCTCCACCTCATTCTAAGACTCCTCCCTCTGCAGCCTTTCCTGGTCCTTTACCCACCACCCTTGCTGTTGGGCATTCCTACTTCCGTAGTGATACTGCCTAGGAAACCCAAGGAGGGGTCGCTATGAGTCGGGCCGACTTGATGGCAAATAACAACAACAACAACAACAACAACTGCTTAGAACACTCAGCAGTCACCACAAAGGGAGGAACCAGGGGTGACAAGCAGGGTACTTTGGCAGAGTGGACAGTGCCTGATGGGGCATCCCCCTCTGCAGCTTCTGATGACAGACATCTGCAGATGGCTCCAATACTCCCTCCTCCTGCTTGCAGTGTTGGGTCAGACATGGGATTCAGAGAGCTAGATAGAGACAGATAGGATCTGCAGTATTAGCAAATATGTTAGCTATACTCCAGTAAGATTTCTGAACTCTATTATAACCTATGGGACCACAGTCATATATGCAGTTGGATGTTGCTGGAATGGACTCATGCAGTGTGTATCTGTAGTTAAAAAAAAAAAAAAAAAAAAA
>NW_006921707.1:539370-554559 GCF_000298275.1 Orycteropus afer afer
TGCCCCATCTTCCTTCCGAGGAGTGGCTGGTGGGTTTGAACTGCCAGCCTTCTGGTTAGCAGTCAAGTGCTTTAGGCACTATGCTACCAGAGCTCCCATTGTGTCTATATAAGTGACTTAAAGAAAATGTTCTGCCAATATTCAGCACCATGTATATGGCTCAACTTTTATAATGATGAGGAGCACTGGTGGCACAGGGGCTAAGCATTCAGCTGCTATCCAAAGGGTCAGAAATTGCAACCCACCAGACTCTCTGTGGTCTGATTCTGTAAAGATTTACAGCCTTGGGAAACCTTGGGACAGTTCTGTTCTGTCTTACATAGTCACTGTGAGTCTGAATCAACTGAAAGGCAGTGGGTTTGGGTTTCTGGTATATGATAGTGAGGCTAAGGAGAAGAGTTCACTTTTTTCTTATGCTATGGTTACTCACTCTCTGAATTCTTTATACTGATTTTGATTTATCCCTGTTACTTTAATTACGTCTAGAAAGCATTCTTACCATGTAGTCCACAGATACCTATGTGGTCCGGGCATGGATTTCAGGGGATCTCTAACCTGCAGAACTCTTAAAAAAAAAGCAATGAGTCAATTCAGACTCATAGTTGGGTTTCCAAGGCTGTACATCTTTATGGAAGGATATTGCCTCATCATTTTTCTGTAGAGGGGCTGGTGGATTTAAACCACCAAACTTTCAGTTAGCAGCCAAATGCCTTAACCACTCCACCACCAGAGCTCCTTAAACCTCAGAGGGTATATGTAACCATCAGTGTTTTACTTATTTATTTTTCTCTCCTTTTCAGGAGAAAGCCCATAGTTTTCATCAGATATTTGGAGTGTTCAATGATTCAAAAAGTGTTTAAGAAACAGTTTTTTTTTTTTTTTTTGTTATGAGCCACTGAGTCATCTCCAATGCATAGAACCTTATGAACAGCAGAGCAGAACAGCACCAAGTCCTGTACCAGCCTCATGATCCCTATTATATCTGTGTCCATCGCTGCAGCCGCTATGTCAATCCATCTTGTTGAGGGCCTTCCCTTTTTTGTTGACCTCCACTTTACTAAGAATGACATCCTTCTCCAGAGAATGGTCCCTTCTGACTACATGACCAAAGTAGGTGAGATAAGTCTAGCTATTCTCACTTTCAAGGAGCATTCTGGCTGCACTTCATCCAGGGCAGACTTGTTAGTCCTTTTAGCAGGCTATGGTCCTTTCAGAATTCTTCACCAACACAACTCAAAAGCATCAACTCTTCAGTCTCCCTTATTCATTGTCCAGTTCTCACATGCATATGATGTGATTGAAAATACCATGGCTTCTGTGAGGCACTTCTTAGTCTTCAAGGAGACATTTTTGCTCTTCGGCACTTTAAAGAGGTCTTTTGCAACAAATTTGTCCAATGCAATATGGCTTTTGATGTTTTGACTGCTGCTTCCATTGGCAATGATTATAGAACCAAGCAATATTCAGTCTTTGACAACTTCAATTTTTCTCCATCTATTGTGATGCTGCTTATTGGTCCAGCTTTTTTTTTTTTTTTTTTTTTCTCGAGGTGTAATCCATGCTGCAGCCTGTATTCTTCAACCTTCATCAACAAGTGCTTCAAGTCATCCTCACTTTCAGCAAGCAAAGTTGTGTTGTCTGTGTATTGCAGCTTGATAATGGTCTTCCTTCAGTCTTGATGCCATGTTCTTCTTCATATAGTCCAGCTTCTCGGATTATTAGCTCAGCGTACTGATTGAATAAGTATGGTGAAAGGATACAACTCTGACACACTCCCTTCCTGATTTTAAACCATGCCGTAACCCCTTGTTCTGTTCAAATGACAGTATCCTGATCTATGTACAGGTTCCTCAGGAGTACAATCAACTGTTCTGGAATTCCCACTCTTCTCAACGTTACCCACAATTTTTTATGATCTGCAACAATTGATTGCCTTTGCATAGTCAATAAAATGCATGTAAACATCTTTCTGGTACATCTTGGCTTTCAGACAAGATCCATCTGACATCAGCTATGATATACCTCACTCCACGTCCCCTCTTGAATCCAGCTCGCATTTCTGGAAGTTCTCTGTCAATGTACTGTTGCAACTGTTTTTGAATTATCTTCAGTAAGATTTTACTTGCATGTGATGTCAATGATATTGTTTGATAATTTCCACATTCTGTGGGATCACTTTTCTTTGGAATGGGTACAAATATGAATCTCTTCCAGTCATTTGGCCTGGTAGCTGTCTTCCAAATCTCTTGGCATAGCTGAGTTAGTGCCTCCAGCATGGCATCCTTTCATTGAAACATCTCAATGTGTATTTCATCAATTCCTGGAGCCTTGTTTTTCACCAATTCCTTCAGTGCAGCTTCAAACTTTCCCTTAAACACCATTGGTTCTTGATTATATGCCACCTTCTGAAGTGGATGATCAACTACCGATTCTTTTTGGTATAGCCAGTCTGTGTATTCCATTCATCTTCTTTTGATCCTGCATCATTCAACATACTGCCTATGGAATCTTTCAATACTGCAATTCGAGGCTTAAATCTTTTCCTCAGTTCTTTTCAGCTTTCAGTTCGAGAAATGCTGAGCATGTTCTTCCCTTTTGGTTTTCTAACTCCAGGTCTCTAACTCCAGGTTTCTGTTTACAAAAAAGTTTTGGAAGTAAATACAGTGATGGTTGTACAGTTTTGTGGATATAATCAATGATACTAAATTGTACTCTTCAAATCACAAATTTTAAATTATATATATTTTAGCTCAATTGAAAAAGATGCCTATCTAAATCTCTTATCCTTCCAATTGACCCAAGGTGTCAGATAGTGATGTATCTTGTAAAGCTTGCCTGTGCACTTTAATGTAAACCTCGGGATCTTGTTAAGATGCAGATTCCGATTCAGTACTCCCAGGTGACATGATGTTGCTGGTTCATAGGTCACACTTTGAGCAATAGGTATAAAACTTATAAATGTTGACATCAGAGAACATCTGCCTCTGAGCTGTACTCGGAAGCCACAGTTATTACTGAATGTATACCATCCACAGAGACCTGGGTCAAGATGAATTTTTGTTTTGATCTTGGGCAAGTTGCTTAGCCACCCTGAACCTATTTTCTTGAACAATATTACCTGAACAATGGGGTTGTTTAGAGCTCAATTAAATAACATGCAAAATATCCATTCTAGTTTTTGGTACAGCACCACCACCCAGTGCCATCAAGTCGATTCCAACTCATAGCAACCCTACAGGACACAGTAGAACTGCTCCATAGGGTTTCCAAGACTATAAATTTTTATGGACTCCAAAAACAAACTCATGACCATGGAGTCAATTCCAACTCATATTGACCCCTTAGGATTTTCAATGCTATGGAAGCAGACTGTCTCATCTTTCTCCTGTGAAGCGGCTTGTGGGTTAGAACCACCAACATTTTGGTTAGCACTCCAATGCTTTAACTAAAGCCCCACCACAGTGTCTTTCTTGGTACAGAGTAGGTACAGAGTAAGTACTTCCCTACCTCTTGCCCTGAAACACTTTTTGGTTTGCTTTTACTCTCATGAGGTGATTACTTAGGAGTTATAATAAGCATAACTAAGAACAGCCTCAGGTGGAAAACACAGAACATATACCCAGAGTTACTTGGAAAAACTCTCTTTGTTTTTATAACTCTAGTCTTAAATTGAACTAAGAGTTCAAGTCATTTATATCCATCAACTTTCACCATTAAACTATCAAAACATATTGGTGATATGTTGTACTTTTTGGCTTAGTTTCTGGTTCTCTCAGGGAATACCACCTGTAAGCTAACCTGAACACAGGCCACTCTCACTCCAGTTTCAACACTAATTCACACCAGTTGTGTTGGTAATATATGACCTTCTATAGCAAATGCAAGGAGCTATAGTGATGCTATCATTAAAGCATTAGGCTGCTAACCAATAGGTTGGCAGTTTAAATCCACCAGGTTCTATGAACAAGAAAGATGAGGCTTCCATAAAAGCACTTCCATAAAGATTTACAGCCTTGGAAACCCCATGGAGGTTGCTATGAGTTGGAATCAACTCCACAGCAGGGGGATTACAGCAAATACTATTCCCAAATTCCTATCTCCTCTTCCCAGATCTTCCTCAAACTATTCCATCTGCTAGATTTCACCTATCTTGCTACAATATAAGGAGCTCTGTTTGCATAGTGCCTAAGGTGGCATAGTGTCTAAGGCATTTGACTGCTAACCAGAAGACTGTTCAAACCCACCAGCCACTCCTCAGAAAGAAGATTGGGCCATTTACTTCCATAGTGATACCACCTCAAAAACCCAAGGAGAGGTGGCTATGAGTTGGATCCTACTTAAGGACAGTGAGTTTGGTTTGTTTTTTCCACTACAATATAAACTGTACTGTTTATCCATTTCTGTCACTAGAAGTACTTAAATACATTATTTGTATTAATTATTAACTTGATATATGACCTTGGTTACTTGTCTTCTCATCTTGTTTTCTGATTTGTCAAGAATTAAATATGTGTAGGTTGCATTACATTAGTACTTCCAATAGGAGAAGCTGGGAGTTTAAAGTCTTTGAAATATGCCACTTATAGTCCTTCTTCTTGTAGTTTAGTTCACTGCCCTTGCTAATGAGTGATTTCATGTTCTCATCATTAAGCTACAAAGGCAGAACAATTTGATCCTTGCTTTTTTATTAACCAAGTATCAAGGTCAAGATTGCTGTGGAATTTACACAGAATTGACCAACTATCAAATTCTCATCCTTGACTAAGTCTGTGAGCAGATGGTAGTAAACAAATATGGAAAACAGAGGTACTACACCAAAATTTTTTAATTCTTGAAATAGTCCTTTATACGAATTGATCACAGGGTAAACAAAATGGAAAGAAAGACTGTTGTGCTATTTTTGAATACTATTAGGCTCAACGTTACCAGCCAAGCATAATTCTTGTTTAATTCTTTCATTACCACTTATTCCTGTTTATTTCCAAAACACCTTTAACCGAGTGCCACTTCAAATTACTGAATACAAAGATGGGCCCTGAAATTTACCTTCTCCTCAAAATGAATATCCTTTCCGAAGGGACCCCTGAATAAGCAAATCCCTCAGTGACAGTGCATATTGCTTTGAGCTCCCCTTGGAAGCCATACAATTGTTGGATGGATGCCATCCAGACAAGGTGACTGTTTGCTTTATGGGACATCTGTGAGAATGCTATCCTCCTTTCTGAATGGAGTTCTGGATGCTGTCCAGGAAGAAAAAAAAAAAAAAAAAGAAAGAGACAATTATTCTGGTTGCTGGAATTATTGTTTAAAGTCTTTGTCTAAAACAGGAATATTTAACTTAATTCCTCTTTGTCTTTTCTGAAACTCATGGTGCTTTGATCCTCAGCATCTATGGCTCACCTTCAGTGTGTAATATTACCCTGAGGGAAGGACTCCCCAGATTCTTGACTACTCAATTGAGGATATCTGCATCAGTATTTGTAACTCCCCACTGGTCTTAATAAGTAAATTCGGCTGGCCTTCAGCAGATAGCGAAAAGAAAGCCATTTTTAAAACCTTAAAGAGGCAATCTGAAGAAAAAAATCATTTGGAATGAAACGCCTTATAATTTTTTTTTTTTAAATTTTCAGTCACTCAGTTATTACTTTGTAAAGCATGTATATGGCATTGGTGATAGAAATAATGTTGCTGATCACATGCTAGAATTTAGCAAGACCAAAAACATACTCATTGCAAATACCTTTTTCAACAACATAAATAGCTGCTATATATGTGGATTTCACCAGATGAAGTACACAGGGATCAGATTGACTATATCTGTGGAAAGAGGCTATGGAGAAGCTTAATATCTTCAATGAAAACAAGGCCAGGCAAGAGCTGACTGTGAAATGGATCATCAACTACTCATATGCAAGTTCAAGTTAAAGCTAAAGACAATTTAAAAAAAAAGTCCACAAGAGTCAAAATATGACCTTGATTATGTTGTTGTTATTGTTATGTGCCGTCGAGTCAGACCCGACTCATAGCGACACCTCCTTGGGTTTCCAAGGCAGTATCACTACAGAAGTAGATTGCCCCATCTTCCTTCAGAGGAGTGGCTGGTCGACTTGAACCGCCAGCCTCCTGGTTAGCAGTCAAGTGCCTTAGGCACCATGCTACCAGAGCTCCCTGACCTTGATTATATCCCACCTAAATCCAGAGATCATCTAAAGAGTAGATTTGATGCGCTGAACTCCAATGACCAAAAAAAAAAAAAAAAGGAATTGTGGGATGACATCAAGAACATCATCCAAGAAGAAAGCAAAAGATCATTAAAAAACATGAAAGGAAGAAAAGACCAAAATTGATGTTAGAAGAGACTCTGAAACTTGCCCTTGAGCAAAGAGTAGCTAAAGCAAATGGAAGAAATGACAAAATTGAACAGAAATGACAAGAGCTGAACAGAAGATTTCAAAGAACAGCTCGAGAAGACAAAGTCAATTTTTATAATGGAATGTTAGAAAACCAAAAGGAAAGAACATGCTCAGCATTTCTCAAGCTGAGAGAACTGAAGAAAAAGATTTGAGCCTCAAGTTGCAGTATTGAAAAATTTTATGGGCAAATTATTGAATAATGCAGGAAACATCAAAAGAAGATGGAAGGAATTCACAGAGTCACTGTACCAAAATAATTGGTTGATGTTCATCCATTTCAGGAGGTCGCATATGATCAAGAACCAATGATATTCAGGGAAGAAGTCAAAGCTGCACTGAAGGAATTGTCAAAAACAAAGATCCAAGAATTGACAGAATACCCATTGAGATATTTCAACAAATGGATGCTGCGCTGGAGGTACTCACTTGTCTATGCCAAGAAATTTGGAAGACCGCCACCTGGTCAACTAACTGGAAGAGATCCATATTTGTGTTTTACTGACTATGCAAAATCATTTGATTTTGTGGATCATAACAATGAGAAGAATGGGAATTCCAGAACACTGAATTGTACTCTTGAGGAACCTGTATATAGACCAAGAGGCTGTCATTTGAATGGAACAAGGGGATACTGCATGGTTTAAAATAAGGAAAGGAGTGCAGCAGAATTGTATCCTTTCAGACTTATTCAATCTGTATGCTGGGCAAATAATCTGAGAAGTTGGACTGTATGAAGAAGTATGTGAAATCTGGTTTGGAGGAAGACTCATTAACAACCTGTGATATGCAGATGACACAACCTTCCTTGCTGAAAGTGAACATGACTTGAAGTCCTTACTGATGAAGATTAAAGACTACAGTCAGCAGTATGGATTACAACTCAATATAAAGAAAACAAAATTGGACCAATTGGACCTCACAATTGGACCAGTAATCAGCATCATGATAAATGGAGAAAAGATTGAAGTTGTCAAAGATTCCTTATTACTTATTTCCACCATCAACACCCATAGAAGCAGCAGTCAAGACATCAGATGATATATTGCATTGGGCAAATCTGCTGCAAAAGACCTCTCTAAAGTGCTGCAGAGCAAAGCTGTCTCTTTGAAGACTAAGGTGCACCCAACCTGAGCCACAGTGTTTTCAATTGCTTCATGCATGTGAAAGCTGGATAATGAATAATGAAGACCAAAGAAGAGTTGATGCTTTTGAGCTGTGGTGTTGGTGAAGAATACTGAAAGTACTATGGACTGCCAGAAGAAAAAAATAAATCTGTCTTGGAAGTATTGTAGCCAGAATGTTCCTTAGAAGCAAGAAAGGCCAAACTTCATCTCACCTACTTTGGTCATGTTGTCAGAAGGGACCATTCCTTGGAGAAAGATATCATACTTGTTAAAGTAGAGGGTCAACAAAAAAGGGGAAGGCCCTCAATGAGATGGATTGACACAGTGGCTGCAATGATGAGCTCAGGTATGGCAAAGATTGTGAGGCTGGCACAGGACTGGTCAGTGTTTCATTCTGTTGTGCATAGGGTAACTATGAGTTGGAACCAACTCATTCCCATCTATCAGCAACTAACACCAAAGTATGATTATAAATGTTGACTATGCCACCTGATGAAAAGAATGAACTTTATGATTGTTCATTACTCATAAACTGGGGCAGTGGAATAGTCTTTGATTTCAGAAGTAATGGAAGTTTATAGAAACCACTGTTAAGATGACAAAAGAATTTGTTGCATAACTAACAAATTCCCACAGAAAATATACCTTCTTATAGGTAACTTACTACTGGGAGAGTTTTGCAAATACAAACCATAATAGCAATTTCCTCAGGTCTTTATAATGTATGTTGCATAATTTTGGGTGTCATGACTCTCTCTTTCCAACTTTCAGGATCAAGTCAGTTAGATCTCAGAAATGAAGGGGATGAGGAAGAAAAAAGAATCACACTTCTGGCAACCACCTATCAGGGGGCTGGAAGGACTGCTGCAGTAGGCAGGCTGGTATTGGGCTCTTCCCTACTTTTTTCTACTTCCTTCAGGTATCATGTCATTTTTCCTGCCATTTATTTTTATGAGATCTCATTTGTCTACTGCAATAGTTCTCAAATTTTAATGTGCTCTGGTCACCTGGAGAGTTTGTTAGAACACAGATTACTGAACCCTAACCCCAGCATTTCTGGTTAGTAGGTCTGGGATGGGAAAGGAACCAAGGATTTGCTTTCTAAAAAGTTGATGCTGCCATTGAGAAGCACTAGTCTATTTCACCACTCTCTTTTTTAATGCCCATCACTTTGTTGTCAATATTTACCCAGTTCAAATTTCCTTTCCATTCCAAGAGAACAGGAAATAAATACCTTCTTGTTTAAAAATCTTGTTGACTTTGAAAAAATCTTTATAAATGATTCCATTCATTTTTCCCTCCATATATATATATATATATATATATATATATATATATATATATATATATATATAAAATGTTTATTTTGACCTTATTAGACTGGCAGAATAGTATCTATTGGAGGCAAAGATCAAAAGAAGCTCGTAACTCCTTAAGAATGATTCTGGATATCAAGAATAGGATGTTTCATTTAGCTGTACTTTTGTAGTGATACTGCCTTGGAAACCCAAGGAGGGGTTGCTATGAATCGGATCCAACTCAATGGCAGTGAGTTTGTTTTTTGTCTTGAGTATTGGAGTCAATAGACAGGAAGCACTTTCTGCCCATCTCATCTTGAATGCCCTGATTGCCCAGTGGTTAAGTTCTCAAATGCTAACCAAAATGTGACTGGATGGTTGCAGGCATTTACTATAAATAATGAAGTAACTCCTGTTTCATGCACCTAGAGTAGACTAGCTATATACCGTCCTTGGGAGATTTGGAGAAAAAAAAAAAGTTACAATTTTCTGTAGGGCTGCATTCTATTGCAGAAGTCTGGTTGCCACTCTTCAGCGGACAATGGTTCTTAATGGAGCCTTAAGATTTTATCAGTAGAAGTAGGTCGGGATATGAGTACAGTTTCTTTGGTGTGGTTGCCAAAGGCATAGGATGGGACAATTGTCCAATTAATTTATAAACATTTATTGGATGCTTATTTTGTAATATCCTGAGATTAATCACTTTGTATGAATATTGTTATTAACATTCACAAAACTAAGTGAAAGGAGTTGCATTAATATCTTCAAGTAATGAACAAAGAAACTGACTCAGAAAGCATAAATAACTTCCCCAAGGTCATGTTTTTATTAAGTAGTGTAGTAGTTATGATTATGTGTCACCTTGGCTGGGCTAGGTTTTGAGTGGCTGGGCCGCTGGTTGTAGTTATTTCCCATGATGAGACTGGCAATCGACTCCAAGGTGGAATATACCACTAGCAGCTGAGTAGCTGCTTTAAGGATCAGGTCTGCTTCAAGTGTATAAAGAGAAGCTTTAGGAATGGTCTGCAGCTTTTTGGCATGCATGGACCCTACGTGTAGCTGAGTCTTCATTCAGCAGCCTGTAATGCTCTGCCAATCTTGGAACCTTTTCTGGATTTGAACTAGTGGCTTGCCGTGTTGTTTGATAACCTTTGGACTGTGTCTTTTTACTTGTCAACCTTGGGTTTGCCAGTTCCTGCAGCCAACAGCCACCTTAGTTAAGAAAAGCCTCCAGCTTCAATGACCTACGAGCAAGAAGTAGAGCTGAAGCCGAAGGTCAAGGCCCTTTCACCCAGCCCCTAGAGCTTGGCACTTTGAACTTGGACTTCTAGCCTCCTAAACTGTAAGGGAATAAATCCTTGTTTGTTAAAGCCACCCATTTGTGGTATGTCTGTTAGAGCACCACTGAAAAAAACAAAAACCAACCTCACTGCCATTGAGTCAATTCTGACTCATAGTGACTCCCATTGGGTTCCTGAAGCTTTAAATCTTTATGGAAGTAGATTGTCTCATCTTCCTTTCACAGATCTGCTGGTGGATTTGAACTGCTGACTTTCTGGTTAGTAGACAAATGCCTTATCCACTACACTGCCAGAGCTGCACTAACCAAAAAAAACAAAAACAAAAACAAAAACAAACAAACAAAAAAAACAACTCACTGCTCTAGAGTTGGATCCAACTCAAAGCAATCTCTCCTTGGGTTTCTGAGGTGTATCACTATGGAAGTAGATTGCCCACCCTTCCTTCCAAAGAGCGTCTGGTGGGTTTGAACAACCAGTCTTCTGGTTAGCAGTGAAATGCCTTAGGCACTACGCTATCAGAGCTCCTAGAGCTGCACTAGAGGTAAGCAATACAAGTGACACGATCAGAATTTGAGCTAATCTCTATCCTTAAAACCAATAGAGGACAAAATAGAACACTGCTAGATATGTTCAAAATCAAAATCTAACCAAACTCACTGGTGCCTTGTCAGATCCGACTCATAGTCATGCTTCCTTGGGTTTCTCAGGGAATATCACTACAGAAGTAGATTGCCCAATCTTTCTTCTGAGAGTTGCTGGTGGGTTTGAACCACCAGCCTTCTGGTTAACAGTCAAATACCTTAGGCACTACACCACCAGAGCTCCTAGTGTTAGGTATGTTCAAGGGAGTGCTATAGGAGATCAAATGCTTGACAGGAACCTTGGGGAGGTTAAATAAAATTTCTTGGAGGTGACACAAAAATTTTAAAGGATGCATAGAATTTTACCAAAAACAGAGGATGAAGAGAAGGACATTCCTGTACCATTACTTTGACTTCTGGATTTTTTGCTGTCACCATTTTGCCTTCATCTCTTTCATCTTTTGAGCAATGTCTTAAGGTCCCCGAAATATTCTCATTTACAGAAGAGTGGAAGAAGGAAAGCACTGTTTTAGATGTATAATTCTTTCATTCCAGACTCATATTGGTGAAGTATTTGTGCTCTTTTGACATTAAATGCTGCACAGACTGTTAAATGTCAGCAAAAGGAAAAATAAAAAATATTTTTCACTTCTTCCCACTATCACTTTCCTCAAGGACTAATAATTTGATCTTTTCTGCACAGCTGTTTTCCTGAATAACCTAAGAGCAAAATTGTTACTATGGATGATTTTGCTTTAATATACTAGCAATCACACAGAGAAAAATTTACCAAATAAAAATGATTGGTTCTAAAAAAAGAAACAAGGTCCAGACAGAGATTGGTCTTAAGCAATATGCCTAGGAATTCTGGTGGTTTACTTCACAAGGAAGCGGTAATATTCTGAGGACAATTATTCAAGGGTGTATGACTCCTGTTTTTTTCTGGTAGACTTTGAACATGGCTTAAATTCTTTTATGTCCTTCACATTTCATTCATTTCTGTGAGATTTTTTTTTTTTTTTTGAGGTTGCTTTGTGGTTTTATAAAATATTTAGCTTACTTCAATGTTCCTTACATCAATTAGTTAGGCACTCCCTAGTCAGGGCCCCACTACACATACTTACTGCTTTTTCCATTGCATAACTCCCTGATGCCTGCAGCCATTCTATTATACAACCACGGAAAGACCCTGCCAGTTACATATTACATTAAGGTGTCATCTAAGAATCCTTGGGTTTAGAAAACAAAATCCTGGGTGCTGCCTATCCCAGGTAGGTTTCTGAGAGAGCTATGTGTGCAAAAGACAAAGGATAACAGAGGATCTTTAACCAGCAGCAATTACCAACTTGGGTTTTGGCACCAAAGTCCCAGCATAGAGTCTTTGCAAGCTATCCTGGATGATAGCACTAAGGTCTTTCTTGCCTTTGACCATGTAAGCTCATACATGAGTCTCAGTGCTTTGCACTAACGTCAGGAGAGTTCAAAAACCTATCAGTGAACAGAAGGAAACATTGGATGGAAAATTTCCTTAATCCTTAGATTTAGCCTGGATACACCCCCCCCCCAAACATTCTTAGGGTTGCTTCCTTTACCAGCTCTATGAGAAGACAATCCTAAGGAGTTTAAAGAAAAAGATACATGCACTCACACTGACTCAGACCTTTAATCCTTTCCCAGTTACATAACCTCTCTTTCTCTCTCCCTTTAACTATAATAATCTAATAGTACACCTGTCAGCCTGAACATGGTTCTTCTTGGAGTTTAGAGGATGTATCTGTGTGTTTGACTAGGGAGTTGTATTCAGAGCCCGACTTGCACAGCTCTAAGCAGTGGTCCTGGAGGAGCTTGCTCTGTTGGGGGTGATATCGTGATATCTCCCAGTAGTGGTAAAATGCAAAAGCAGGAGTCTTGGGCTCTCCTAGGTTGCCTAACACTGGACTCAATAGACCTGCTCTGGGAGAAATGGAAACTTGAATGATAGAGATCATTTCATAAAAGTCCTTATTGTCTTTGAAATCAAATGAAAAATTCCTCAATCTGAATTTAGACATTTTCCATTAAAACAGACCACTTTAGTTTTCTAAATTTGCCTTTCCGTATTTCCTTAAAACTCCCTTCTTCTCCCTTAACCTCATCAGCTGACCCATCCTGGAATACCTAAACCCTTCATTTCTGCAAATCCAAATCCCATATACCTGTAATGCTCACGGAAGTCTGAAACTTCACCAAAAATCTTTTATCCTTAGCATTTTAGGTCAAGTAGAGCTATCCCATTCTTTGTTGTTGTTGTTGTTGTTTGCCGTCGAGTCGGCCCTGACTCATAGCGACCCCTCCTTGAGTTTCCGAGGCAGTATCACTATGGAAGTAGGATTGCCCAACCTTCCTTCCGAGGAGTGGCTGGTGGGTTTGAATCCCCAGCCTTCTGGTGAGCAGTCAAGTGCCTTAGGCACTATGCTACCAGAGCTCCTTTGTAGTACCTTAATATTCCAAAGTACTTTAGTACTATGCATACCATCACATTATCATATTACCTTGTAAGTGTATTGAAGTTATTTCAAGCAGGTATGATTTATTTCCCAAAATAAATAAAATATTGTTTTTGGAAGGGGTCAAGTTTCTCTCAGGAGTGTTTTGTTTTTCTTTTTGCATCCCCAGGTCAACTAGTAAATCATTCACCTATTCCACTTGAAAATGTTTGTGACTAGATGGCTAGATAAATGGATCAGCATCTCTCCAAACATAGTCATATGTAAGGTCATAAAGGAAAAGTAAAATCAGATAAGGTGAACCTGTTTTAGAAGAAGCTAATTTTGGAAAGGCCCACACAATTCTTAGTAGGAGATCCAACATAAGGTTTTGAGGAAATAATTGAGTTGTTGGGAAATGGTTCCTGCATAAAACAGATATGTATTGCTACATCTTTCTTTTTTTCTTTTTAAATGCATTTTATTGAAATATAATTTATCTACAGTGAAATACACAAAACTAAAGTGACATGGGTCAATGTATTTTTTTTTTTTTTTTTTTTTGCAGTGTTCCCTCCCCTTCCTTCCCACCCCTGGCAACCAACAAAGAAAGTTTCCCTCCATATATAAACCTTTCCTTGACCCTCTACAGCAATGAGCTAATACTACATTTGTCCTTCTGTGATTGACTTATTTCACTCAGCATAATATCCTCCAAGTTCATCCATGTTATGAAGTGTTTTACAGATTCTACATTATTCTTCAGTGTTGCATAGTTTTCCACAGTGTGTATGTACCATAGTTTGGTTATCTATTCCTCTGTTGATGGGCACCTAGGTTGTTTCCATCTTTTTGCTATAGTAAATAGTGCTGCACTGAACATGGGTGTACATATATATGTTCCTGCCTTGGATCTCATCTCTCTAGGATATATACCTAGTATTAGGATTGCTGGGTCAAATGGTATCTCCAATTTCAGGTTTCTAAGGAATCACCACACTGCTTTCCACAGTGGTTGTATCACTTCACACTCCCACCAGCAGTGCATGAGAGTTTCAATTTCTCCACATCCCTGCCAGCATTTGTTATTTTCTGTCTTGTTGAACCTTGCTATCAGTGCTGGGGCAAGATGGTATCTTGTTGTATTGATTTGCATCTCTCTGATGGCCAATGATCATGAGCATCTCTTCATGTGTTTGATGGCCACCTAAATATCCTCCTTGGTGAAGTGTCTATTCATGTTTTCTGTCCATTTATCAATTGGATTGTTAATTCCTTTGCTGTTGAGGCATTGGAATTTTCTATAAATCTTAGAGCTATGTCACTTACCAGAGACTTAGTTATAGACAAGTATGAATTTTTTGCTGTCATTTTGTAATGTGCTTTTTTGTAGTCTTGATTTCTTTGTTCCATGTAATTTTCTGTACTGAGCTCACTTTGTTTGTGAATTGTGTTATCACTTCCTTTGTTGCTATTGTTTTAGTATTTCCTAAATATTTCTGCTGGTCCTCTTTTTGATTTTGATGTGAAGGTTTATCATTTTTCTTTGAGGTTACCCTGTGATTTATAGTTTTCTTCCCAAGTCTAGAACATTCCATTCTATCTTGTTGTTGTCTTGACTTCCCTACCATTTAGAACTTCTGTAACTACACAATTTTTTTCTTATTTTTTGCTTGTAGTTGTCCTCATTTGTCAATTGATGTCTCTGGTTCCTTGTTTACAATCTTGTAGACATGTTTACTTTGGATACTTCCATAGCTGGATTGGTTTCTGGGTTATGTCATCACGTGTGTTAATGGTTAATTGTTGTTTGCTGTTGTTGCTTCTCTGTCCAAAGGACTTCCTTTAGCATCTCTTGTAAAACTGGACTGGTTTTAACACATTCCCTTAATTTCTGCTTATCTAAAAATGTCCTAATTTCACCATCATATTTGAGGGACAGTTTTGCTGGGTGTATAATTCTTGGTTGGAAATTCTTCTCTTTCAGGGTTTTATATATACCATCCT
>NW_006921707.1:554964-579699 GCF_000298275.1 Orycteropus afer afer
GAACCTTAGGCTTTCTTCATTTTGTTTTGCTCTTTTTTCTGATTTATCCCTTTCCAAAGAAATGTTCAGGTATTTGCCTTCAATCTCACTAATTCTGTCTTTCACTGATTCAATTCTGCTCCTTTGCCCATTCAATGTCTTACCTATTTCTGAAAATTTAGTGTTATTCTTCTGGATTTCTATGTGTTGATTTTGGATCATTTCTGATTTTTCATTTATTTTGTCATGTTGTTCTTGTTCTTTCTTTTGAACTTGTTCTAGGGTTTTCTCTGTGTTTTCCTCAATTTTGTCAGTGTTTTTCTTGATCTGTCTCTCAATTTGTTGAAGATACCTAAATATAATTTGTTTGAATTCCTTATTAGGGAGTTTCAAAGCTGTGCCTTCCTCAGGGATGTGTTTTGGGTCTGTATCCTGGTCCCTTGTTTCTCCTGGTTTATGTTGCTTTTTTGTGTGCACTGTGATGCACACAAAGCTATTGTCTCTGAGTTATTATGGTGTTTTTGTGTTTATATTTAATTGGTGATTGTATGTTGGAGTGACTTACCCATGATTTGGGTTTTCTTTGGATTTTATCTAAGTAAGCAGGGTACTTGGCTTCTCTCTCACTAGTTGGCAGCACTTATACACACACTACCTGTCTCTTTTCCTATTGTCAGCCTCCCATATGCCCCTGGTGTCCTTGGCAAATGGAGCTTATTCTTAGGTCCTGTTTTTGTTCAGGTTTTTCCACTAGTTGGTGCTTAATCCACTCCTGTATACTTCCTTTCTAAGCTCAGGGCTCTAGGATTATCTTCTGTATCTCTGTCAATTGGTTTCTCTTTTCTTTATTGAAGGGGGTCTGTGGAGCTTGTCCACCTATTCTTCCATCTTACCCGAAGTATCTTGCTGCATCTTTCATTGTAATCTACTCACTTAACTATTTTTCCTTCCTTAATTGCCTTCCATGTTTGTTATGGGGAAATTAGAGAATTCACTAATAGAACTACCACTTACAGATGATTATTGTGAAAAAGTGTTTTTTTTTTTTCCCAAAAAATATTTCTGTTCTTCTGTCTGTGCATTTTTTAAAATCAAAAAATAGATTATAGTGTATATAATATTCTATAAGATACTTTAATCTAATTTATTATAAACCTTATTTTAATGGCCATGTAGTACTCTCTCTATGCTATACTTTGTATTTGTATCAACTATCAACATCCATGGAAAGAAGCTACAGTCAAGAAATCAAATATTTGCATTGGGAAAAATTTACTACAAAAGACCTCTTTAAAATCTTAAAAAGCAAATGTTACTTTGAAACTAAGGTGCACTTGATCTACACCATGATATTTTCAATTGCCTCATCCACATCCAAAAGTTAGATAGTGAAAAAGAAGGAGCAAAGAAGAATTAATACTTCTATCTATTTAAAATGTACTGTTGGTGAATAATAATGTATACCATGTTTTGCCAAATGAATTGACAAATCATTTTGACCAATAAGATTAAAATATGGAAAATAACATAAACTTTTAATACTTGATGTTTTGCCAATTAAGCATTTAACAGTGAGAGAGATCTTTCCATCTCTTAACTGTAATTAGAACATGTGCCTTGCAATCATGTTCTTTTGGGGGTCTTTTTCTTGGTCTCCAACAGTCATGTTTTTGATATGAAGTTGGTTTATTAATTTTATTTTGTTGTGGTAAAGTATATATAATACAATATATTATTTTGTGAACCTTGCCTGTGTAACCATTTTTAAGTGTATAATTCAGTGAAATTAATTACATTAATGATGCTGCACAACTACCACCATCATCCACCTCCAAAACCTCCCCTTTACTTGAAACAGAAACTCAGTATCCAGTAAGGGGTAACTCCCTATTCCTTCCTCCCTCAGACTCTACTAATCACCAATCTACTTTTATCTTTATGCATTTGCCTGTTATAGATACATCACATAAGTGAGTTTGTAAAATATTTGTTCTCTTGTACATTGGTCTGACTTATTTCACCTGGAACCATGTTTTCAAAGTTTCATTGTTGTGGCATGAATCAAAACTTTGCTTCTCATTATGCCAGAATAATAATTCCTCTATATTGCTTTCTCTGTTTTTTCATTGATTTTTTGTAGTGAACCATTTTGACTTTCTTTTCATTTAGTTTTGTGTAAATGTTTAAGATATTTTCATTTTGATTACCATAGAAATACACTTAATATCCTAAATTTATTATAATCTGGTGGCGAAGTGGATATTTCAAATATTTGCAGGTCAACCATGGTTGACAGGTTTCAGCAGAGCTTCCATACTAAGACAGACTGGAAAGGATAGGGACATCTACTTCTGAAAAAATTGGCAGTGAAAATCTTATAAATAGCAGTGAAACACTAACTGATATGTGACTGCAAAAGTTTATGAATAGCCCCAAAACATTGTCTGATATAGTGCTGGACAATGAGCCCCTCAAGTTGGAAGGCATTCAAAATACAACTAGGGAAAAGCTGCCTTCTCAAAGTAGAATCGAACTTAAGGGCATGGGTGGAACAAAGCTTTCTGGATCTCCATTTCCCGATGGGCCATAACTCAATATGGGAAGAAACAGCTGGAAACATCCATTAATAATTGGAACATGGAATGTATGAAGCATGAATCTTGGAAAATTGGGAGTTTTTAAAAATGAAATGGAATGGATAAAGATTGATATCCTAGGCATTGGTGAACTGAAAAAGACTGGTTTTGTGCACTTTGAAACAAATAATCATATGGTCTGCTCTTCCAGGAGTGAAAAATTGGAGAGGAATAGCATCACATTCACCACCAAAAAATGTTTCAACATCTATCCTGAAGTACAATGCTGTCAGTGATAGTAAAATATCTATATTCTTACAAGGAAAACCAGTCAATACTGCTATTATTCAAATTTGCATAAAAAGTCAAATATGAAGAAATGGAAGACTTTTACCACCTTCTGCAGTCTGAAATTGATCAAATATGCAATCAAGATGTTTAGATTATTATTGGAATGTGAAAGTTGGAAACAAAGAAAAATCGCTGGTAGTTGGAAAATACAGTCTTATTGATAGACTATGCCAAAGATCACATGATAGAATTTTGCAAGACCAAAAACTTGTCCATTGCAAATACATTTTTACAACATAATAAATTGTGGTTATGACATCCAGACTGAATACACAGGATTCAGATTAACTACACCTGTGGAAAAAAAAAACAATGGAGAAGCTCAATATCTCTAGCCAAAACAAGGCTAAGAGCTGACTGTAGAACAAACCATCAACTGCTCAAATGCAAGTTCAAGTTGAAACAGAAGAAAAAAAAAAAGTCCTTGAGAACCAAAATACAACCTTGATTATATCCCTCCTGAATTTAGAGACCACCTGAAAAATAGATTTGATTCATTGAACACCAGTGACTGGAAACAGATAAATTGTGGGATGACATCAAGAACATCATCCATGAAGAAAATAAAAGGTCATTAAAAAGACAAGACAGGAAGAACAGAACAAAACAGATGTCAGAAGAGAGTCTGAAACTTGCCCTTGAGCAGAGAGTAGCTAAAGCAAATGGAAGAAATGACAAGATAAAAGGGCTGAACAGAATATTTCAAAGAGCAGCTCGAGAAGACAAAACCAAATATTGTAATGAAATGTGCAAAGACTTGAAGTTCAAAAACCAAAAGGGAAGAACACACTCGGCATTTCTCAAGCTGAAAGAACTAAAGGGAAAATATCAGCCTTAAGTTGCAATATTGAATGATTCTGTGGGCAAAATATTGAATGATGCATGAAGCATCAAAGGAAGATGATAGGAATACACAGAATCATTGTACAAAAAAGAATTTGTTTATGTTCAACTATTTCAGGAGGTGGCAAATTACCAGGTACCAGTATTATTGAAGGAGGAAGCTGAAGCTGCACTGAAGGAATTGATGAATAACAAGGCTCCAGGAAATACCCACTGAGATGTTTCAAGAAACAGTTTCATCTCTGGAGGCACTTATTCATCTATGACAAGTAATTTGGAAGATAGCTACCTGACCAACCAACTGGAAGAGATCCATATTTGTGCCCATTCCAAATAAAGGTGATCCAATAGAATATAGAAACTATTGAATATCATTAATATCACACACAAGTAAAATTTTGCTGAAGATAACTAAAAAACAGTTGCAGTAATATATTGACAGAGAAATTCCAGAAGTGCAAGCTGGATTCAGAAGAGGATGTGGAATGAGGGATATCATTGCTGATGTCAGATGCATCTTGGCAGAAAGCAAAGAATACTAGAAAGATGTTTACTTGTGCTTTATTGAGTACACAAAGACATTCAACTTTGTGGATCATAACAAGTTATGGATACCATTATGAAGAACGAGAATTCCAGAACACTTAATTGTATTCATGAGGAGCCTATATATAGACCAGGAGGCCATAATTTGAACAGAACAAGGAGGTACTGCAAGGTTTAAAATCCAGAAGGGAGTGCATCAGGGTTGCATTCTTTCACCATACTTATTCAATATGTATGCTGCACAAATAATCTGAGAATCTGGGCTATATGAAGAAGAACGTGGCATCAGGATTGGGGGAAGACTCATGAACATCTTGAGATACGCGGACAACTCAACCTTGCTCACTGGAAATGAAGATAACTTGAAGCATTTACTGAAGAATATTAAAGACTACTGTCTGCCGCATTTTCTCAACATAAAGAAAATGAAAATCCTCACAACTGAACTAATAAGCAGCATCATGACAAATGGAGAAAAGATTAAAGTTGTCAAATGTTTCATTTTACTTGGATCCACAATCAACACCCATGGAGGCAGCAGTCAAGACTTCAGACAATGCATTGCACTGGCCAAAACTGCTGCAAAAGACTTCTTTGAAATATTGAAGAGCAAAGATGTCTCTTTGAAGACTAAGGTGCACCTAGCCCAAGCCATGGTATTTTCAGTTGTCTCATATACATGTGAAAGCTGGACAATGAATAAAGAAAACTGAAGAAGAGTTGATGCCTTTGAATTGTGATGTTGGCAAAAAATACTGAAAATGCAATAGACTGCCAGAAGAATGAACAAATTTGTCATAGCAGAAGTGCAATCAGTTTGGATGTCATGTTTGGAAGGTGAAGAATCAGCAAAAAAGGGGAAGGCCCTCAACAATATGGACTGACACAGTGACTGCAATTATGAGCTCAAGTACATCAAGCATTGTGAGGATTGCTCATGACCAGGCAGTATTTGGTTCTGTTGTACACAGGGTTGCTATGAGTTGGAACTGACTCAATGGCACCTCCAACAACTTTGAATTGATACCAACTTAACTTCAATACTTATAAAAATTCTGTTCCTATACAGCTCAGTTTCCCCTACACTCTCTCTCTCTCTCTCTCTCTCTCTCTCTCTCTCCATGTGTTGTTGTAGTAAAATATTACATATTTATGCCTGGCTTGTCCAATAGCATAAATTTATAATTATTTTTATGCATTTGTGTTTTATACTATGTAGCACGTAAGTAGATACATATCAAAAATACAGTGAAACTGCCTTTATATTTCCTCATGAAATCACCTTTACTGAGATCTTTATTCACAGTATTTCAAGTTTCTATTAATTGTTCTTTCTTTTCAACCCAAAGGACTCCCTTTAACATTTCTAATAGGGCAGGTCTGGTGGTAACAAACTCTTACCTTTTGTTTATCTGGGAATGACTTAATTCTACCATCATCATTGAAGGACTGTTTTGTCAGATATAGAATCTTGGGTGACAATTTGTTTGTTTATATGTTTCTTCAGTACTTTAAATATGTCATGGTACCATCTTCTGAACTCCGTGGTTTCTGGGAAGAAATTAGCACTTCGTATTAGGAAGAGTTACAATTCACTTCCCTCTTTCTGCTTTAAGATTCTCTCTTTATCTTTTTTTGACACTTTGATTATGATGTGTCTTGGTGTGGATCTCTTTTAGGTTTATCTTGGAAATCACTGAGCATCTGGTATGTGTAAACTTTGTTCCTTTGAATGGGCCATCCTTCTTTGTTTCTCTCTATGCCTTGTAGTTTGGTTACTTTGTGCTGCTCTAACAGAAAATACCACAAATGGGTGATCTTATAAAAACAGATTTATTTTCTTACAGATTTGGAGGTTAGAAGTCTGAGTTCAAAGTGCCAGCTATAGGGGCTGGGAAAGCCCCTTGACTTAGGGCTTTGGCTCTACCTCTTGCTCTAGGCCTACTGGAGCCAACCTCTCTTGTCCCACGGTAGGTCTTTTATTCTACACAAAGTTCCCTAGGCTGTGTCTGCCACTAGTCTACCCTGTGCTACCTCTAAGATGGATGAACAGAGACACACTCTTTGCTTCAGTCCTTTAGGGAGTCATCTGACAGGTTGAAACAGACAAACACAATAATTTGTACATAAGGTGTCTGTCCTTTTTAGAACTGAGGACAGCAGTTACAACTGGAAATGCAGGCTGCTACTTCCAGCACACTGCCAACTTGGAATCAGAGAGGGGCAATGTCTGGTAACAGAAAGCCACAAGCTTTCCACAGTTTTCCTGAGATTGACTTTTTCCTGAGTTAGCCACATGACTCAAGTTTACCAAGTTCTGATAGTTTCTATTTGATCTTTTGATGATTTTTTGGGGGGATGGGAGTATGTGGCTTCTTACATTGCCATCTTGGTGACATCCCTCCTAACTTGAATACATTTTTAATGTACAGGTAAAAACCAAAACCAAACTCACTATCGTCAAGCCAGATCCGATTCATAGCAACACTTTCTTGGGTTTCCAAGGTGGTATCGCTACAGAAATAGATTGCCCAACTTTCCTTCCAAGGAGTGGCTGATGGGTTTGAACTGCCAGCCTTCTGGTTAGCAGTCAAATGCCTTAGGCACTATGCCACCAGAGGTCCTAATGTACAAGTAGCTTTGGGAAAATTTATCATTTTTTTTTTCCTATGGTACCAGCCTTGGAATCTTGCTTAGAAAGGTTTTCCTCAGCCCACACTTAAATTCATTCATCTTTCCTCTAGGAAATGATTTTTAACAAGAGAACCAACAAAACTGAAAGGAGAAATCAAGATCTTTTCAACAAATAGTGCTTGAAAACTGGATGCCCATATGTTGTTTTTATGTGCCATCAAGTCAGACCCGACTCACAGCGACCCCTCCTTGGGTTTCGGAGGCAGTATCACTACGAAAGTAGATTGCCCAACTTTCCTTCCAAGGAGTTGCTGGTGGGTTTGAACCACCAGCCTTCTGGTTAGCGGTCAAGTGCCTTGGGCACTATGCTACCAGAGCTCCCAGATGTCCGTATAGAAAGGAAGAATTTTGGGCTCTACTTCACACCATAAACCAAAAAATAATTTGAGATGAATCATGGACGTAAACATTAAGGTAAAACATTAATAATTCTAGGAGAAAACATAGGAGAATCCTCAGTACCTTAAGAGAATGATAAACTGTACTTCATCAAAATTAAAACATCTACTCACTAAAAACAAAATTAAGAATGTAAATTGACAAGCTCCCAACTGGACAAAATATTTACAACAAACATATTTGGCAAAAGATTTGTTGTTCAGTATATATAAAGAACTCTTACAACTAAGTAATAAAAACAACTTCAAGGAAAACTCTTCATAGATACTTCACCAAAGAAGCTATTGACAAGATACATCAAATAATACATGAAAAGTACTCAACATCATTAGTCATCATGGAAATGTAAATCAAAGCCACAGTGAGAATCTACTACACACCAGCTAGAATGGCCAAAATGAAAAAGGCTGTTAATACCAGATATTGGAGAGGATATGGAGCAACCAGCGTTCTCATTTCTCATTTATTGCTCATTAAAAAAAAAAAAAAGAAAAAGAATCAAACTCACTGCCGTGGAGTGGATTCTGACTCATAGTGACCCCTCCTTGGATTTCCAGGGCTGTATCTCTGTGGAAGTAGATTGCCCAGTCTTCCTTCTGAGGAGTGGCTGGTGGGTTTGAACCTTCTTATTGCTCTTGTTGGGATCTCTGGTAGCATAGTGCCTAAGGCATTTGACTGCTAACCAGAAGCCTGGTGGTTCAAACCCACCAGCCACTCTTCGGAAGGAAGGTTGGGCAATCTACTTCCATAGTGATGTTGCTTCGGAAACCCAAGAAGGGGTTGCTATGAGTTGGGGCCGACTTGGCAGCACATAACAACAACAACATTGCTCTTGTTGTGCTGTTGTTATGTGCCATTGAGTCAGACCCAGCTCATAGCCACCCTTCCTTGGTTTTCAAGGCGGTTTCACTACAGAAGCAGATTGCCCACCCTGCCTTCCGAGGAGTGGCTGGTGGGTTTGAACCTCCAGCCTTCTGGTTAGCAGTCAAGTGCCTTAGGCACTACACTACCAGAGCTCCTTAGTATAACAACTTTGGAAAACAGTTTGGCAATTTCATATGAAGTTAAGCATATACTTGTCATGCATCAACAATGTCACTTGTAGCTAGGTAGCAATCCAAGAGAAATAATTATCCCAAACTGCCTTGTATGATAATTTTAAAGCACTTTTATTTATAATGTCTCCAGACTGGAAACAGTTGAGGTACCCACCAATTTGAAAACGGTTAACAAAATGTGGTATAGTCATAATACTAAAACAATACTCAGAAGGTCAATGGTTTGAACCCATCAGGTGTTTGACAGGAGAAAGATGTGGCAGTCTGCTTCTATAAAACTTTATAGCCTTGGAAGACCTATGAGACAGTCGTCCTATAGGGCCACTATGAGTTGTAATTGACTCAACAGCAGTGAGTTTGGTTTTGGTTTAATAAAAAGAAATAAACCAGTGATACATGCAACAATTGTGGGTGAATCTCGAGATTCACTAAAAATATTATGGTAAATGAAAGAAGACAGACCACACACACACACACACACACACACACACAATTACAGCTAGATTCCATTTTATAAGAATTTCTAGGATGGACAAAATAAACCTATCGAATTTGGTTCAGATGAGATTTCAACTGTAAAATGGCACTAGGGAGATTTCTGTGATGATGAATATATTCTGTGCCTTGATAGAGATATGGATTAAACTAATGTGTTCATCTGTCAAACTTCTGACTAGTACACTTAAGATTTCTAAATTTCACTGTATATAAATGATCTTCAACAAAAGAGCTTTTAAAAATTTTCCCATCTCATTTTTTTTAATCAAATACATGTGACCTGATATCCTTGTCCCCCCCCCCCAAAAAAAAAAGAAAGAAAAGAAAAAGAAAAACTCACTGCCAACGAGTTGTTTCACATTCCTCATGAACCCCATTGGGTTTTCAAGGCTGTCAATCTTTACAGAAGTAGATCACCCAGTCTTTCTTCCATGGAGCAGCTGGTGGGTTTGAACCGCTGATCTTATTAGCAGTCAAGTGTGTTATCTACTACACCATCAGAGCTCCTTTTACTTATATGGAGTTAATGTAACCAGACTTGAGTGCTCTTTTAAAATATGCTTAAAGAATCTTTTTTCTTCCAAGTCTTTGGGGATTCAAATAAGTTATGTTCACAGACATCAACCTAACTTTATATCAAAATAAGCACACTTAGTGAGTGAAGTTTATTCGCTAAAAACCAAAGCCAATCCCATTACCTATTGACACCAAGTTGATTCCAGCTCACAGCCACCTTATAAGACAGTAGAACTGCCCCATAGGATTTTCAAGGCTGTAATCCTTATGGAGGCCGACTGGTGGTAGGCTGGTAGGTTTGAACTGTTCACCTATTGGTTAACAACTGAACACTTAACAACTGCATCACCTAGCAGATGTAAAGTAGCTGTTTAAGGGGGGAGGGGCTGAGTATTGCAAGAAGCCTGACAAATAGATTCAGTATCACAATGGAGTGTGACTTTGCAGGGCTGCAGTTGTGTTGTACTGTTTATGCCAAGGATGGTAATCCCTATTTTGCAGTGATGATTTAAAAACAGTGGGGATATTCCAAAGTATTTTGTCAGCATGTATTTATCAACAACTCACAGAGGACATAGCCTTTGCAAGCACCAATAGAATACTGAGATTAATTTGTTAACAAACATATCAATCTCATTTATCTAAGACATGTCCTTGGAAGTCCTTGAGTCTAGGTCCTCATTTAAATGATATAGTTTTTGCTTAAAACCTTAAGAATTAATTTTTAAATCCACAGGTAAAAATACTTATAGATTTTTTAAAATTGGCTTAATCTGGGGAGTGGGAGAAAAGTAGTTAGTGGGTCAAATGACAATTTACTTCTGTAGACCATGTATACGGTTGGCAGACAATGGTCCTATAAGTTTATTTTTATGATCTGAATTCCCAGGTGTATAGTAGAGGTGACAAGGGACAAGGTTGTAGTCACTTCTTGGCCACAGCCAGCTACCCAGAGGGAACAAGTAGTTGAACCTGTGGGCTTGGGACCATAGTAACAGGGGCCATCAAGCTCAATTGGCATAACATACTATACAAAATATTGTTCTACCTCCTACTTTGGTGAGTAGTGACTGAGATCTTAAAAGATTGCAAGCTGCCATCTAGATCCAATGATGGATTTCTCCTCATCCAGAGTAAAGTAGAATAAAGAAAACCAAAAATTCATGGAAACAATTAGTCCTAGTGACTAGTACACCATCCAATCTGCAGCCTATATGACTAAGAGACCAGAAGAACTAGATGGTGCCCTGCTACCACTGTCAACCACTTGGAATGGGATTTATGTAGGAGATCCTGGATAGAGAGGGAGAACAATGTGGAACAAAACTCAAAATCATTGAGAAAAGAAAAAGGGGGGGGGCCAGTTTTGCTGGTCTGATAGAACTTGGTGGAACCCTGAGACTATGGCCCCTAGCTGCCCTTCAGGTCTGGAGTTGAACCCACACCTGTAGCTTCCAGCCAAACAAAAGACAAAAGACAGGCATATGAGGTGAACATTTACATTAGCTAGATATACTCCTTGGAAAGAATAATCATGGGAGGACAGAAGGGCTGTGTATGCATAGGGAGACAGCTCAGGGGGCAAGAGTGCATGGAAGGCAGGACATAGGGAAGAGGTAACTATCGGGAGGAAGTGGGAGGAGAGCTGTTGCATTGTGGTAAATTGTGGCCAATGTCATGAGACAAAGTGTATGTGAATTGCTGTATGGAAAGTGAATTTGCTCTGTAAATCTTCACCTCCCCCCCCAAAAAAAAAAAAACATTGGCTTAATCATATTCTTTATTCAGATATAGTTACAAATTATACCTGGTTATTATTTAAAAAAAGAAAAATCCATTGAAAACACTTAAATGCTCTTTATGTAGGCCCTAGAGTTATTTTCCCAAAAGAATACATCATTAATTTAGTCAAAACATTTTAAAGGAGTATTTTCAAGGTCAATGTTACTATGATAGGTGCTAGGAAGATGATATGAAAAATATACAACTTCTACCTACCTCTCCACCAACCCCCATGAAACACATAAACACTCAATGACAATATAGTTTCATAAGTCCAGGCTAGAATTTCGTAAAAGGTGCTATGTGGTCAATGAGGGAGTAAATAATTTTATCTGGACTAGGCTTCACAGAGGCAGTAACAGTGAAGAAATATGAGTTTTGTAGTCAAAGAAGTCAGGGAAAAGTATTCCCAGAAGAAAAAAACAATCATGTGTAATGACAAAAAACACAGACCAAGAAAAAAAATGTTATATTTAGAGACTTGCAAATGATTCAATATGTCTGAAGCTCAGAGGCATAGAAAAGTAGTTAGGGGGTCAAATGGTAATTTACTTCTGTAGTGATACCGCCTCAGAAACCCGAGGAGGGGTCGCTATGAGTTGGATCCAACTCCACAGCAGTGCTTTCTGTCACTGTATTGCATTAGGACAAGTTAGGAGTTTCAGTTTTATCTTATATGAGAATAAGAACCAAAGAATTTTTATGCAAGGAACTAATATGACCAAATTTGTATTTTAGAGAGATCTCTTTGCTCCCACGTTGGACAATGAATGGATAGACAATGAGTGAAGGGGAGGGGACAATGGACAAAAGGGAATTAGTTAAGAACTTATTAAGATAATGAAGTAGTAGAACTATTGGACCTAAATTAAGAAGTTAGCAGAGGAAGAAACAAGTGTCTATATTTCTTGGCAGGTCTGTTTATGTTTTATGGCTTTGTAAGGAATAGCCTCGAGTTTTTGAAAAGAGTTAAAAAAAAAAAATAGGGGAAATTGTGTTCACTAGTAAAGAGAATTAAAAAACCATGTATTAAAATGGAGGTGGGTAGGTTCTTTTTTTTTTTTTTTTTCCAAATTTTTTATTACGATCTGAGTGAGTTTATAGCGCAGATTTATTTTCAACAGTTTATACACATTTTGTTTGGCGACATTGATTGCAATCCCCACCATGTAACAGCTCTCTTTCCACTTCCTCCCTGTGATTACCATTTCCCTGGGTCCTTCTTTCCTACAAAATCCTGCCCTCTGACCTTTCTCATTTACACAAATGTTGCCCTTCTGATCTCCTGTGGCTGATTATTCTGAGGCATATACCTACCTAATATAATTGTTCACCTCCTAGGCCAGTCTATTGTTTGGCTGAAAGTTACGCATGGGAATGACTAGAGGCCATAGAATTAGGTGTTTCACCAGTCTCTACTAGACCAGTAAGCCTGGTCTTTTTCATGATTTTGAGCTTTATTCTACATTTTTCTCCCACTTTATCCAGGATCTCATATTATGATCCTTTTCCGAGTGCTTGGTACTGGTAAACCTTTCCTTGACTTTTTACAATAATGGACTCATGCAATACTTGTCTTTCTGTGACTTACTTATTTCATTCAGCTAATGTCCTCAAGTTCATCTATGTTATTAGGTGTTTCACAGATTCTTCATAATTCTTTAGTGTTGCATAGTATTCCATTCTGTGTATATCCCATAGTTTGGTTATCCATTCATCTGTTGATGGGCATTTAGGTTGTTCCATCTCTTTGTTATTGTAAATAGTGCTTTGATGAACATGGGTGTGCATATAGCTACTCGTGTCCCAGATCACACCTCTTTAGGGTATATTCCTTGTAGTACAATTGCTAAATCAAATAGTATTTCTTTTTTTGATTTTTATTGTCATTTGGGTGAAAGTTTACAGAGCAAATTCATTTTCCATATAACAGTTCATACACATTTTGTTTTGTGACATTGACTGTAATCCCCGTAATATAATAGCTCTGTTCTCACTTCCTCTTTGTAGTTACCTCTTCCCTGTGTCTTTCTTCCCTATGCATTCCTGCCCCATGAGCTATCTCCCTGCACAAATATTGACCCTCTGTTCTCCCATGATCAAATTGTATTTCTATTTCCAACTTTTTAAAGAAGCACCATATTGTTTTCCACAGTGGTTATAACATTGTACAATCTCATCAATAGTGTATGAAAGCTCCAATCTCTCCACATTCTCATAAACATTTGTTGTTTTCTGTCTTGTTGAACTTTGCTATTATTACTGGGGTGAGATGGTATCTCATCATTGTTTTGATTTCCATCTTTCTAATGGTGGATTATTGTGAGCATCTCTTCATTCTTCATGTGTCTGTTGGCTGCCTAATTATCTTTGATGAAGTGTCTGTTCATGTCTTTTGCCAATTTTTGAATTGGATCACTTGTCTTTTTGATGGTGAGATGTTGAAGTTTGCTATAAATTTTAGAGAAAAGTCCCTTGTCAGAAATGTCATGACCAAATAGTTTCCTAATCTGCAGGTTCCCTTTTAACTGTTTTAGGATTTTTTTTTGTGTGTGTGATTTGGGTGAAAATTTACAGAGCAAATTCACTTTTCACACAGCAGTTCACATACACTTTGTCTCATGACATTGACCACAATTCACCACAATACAAGAGCTCCCCTCCCACTTCCTCCCGACAGTCACCACTTCCCTGTGTCCATTCCTCCATGTACCCCTACCCCCTGAGCTGTCTCCTTGTGTATAAACAGCCCTTCTTTCTCCCATGATTGTTCATTAGAGAAACTTTTATATGCATAAGAACTTAATTTTTAGAAGGTTTCAGTCTTCTAGTATATCTTCTGCTCTTTGTGTATTTTGGGTTATTCTTGATAGCCTATTTATGCCATAAATTAGGGCCCCTAGGTTTACACCAATTTTATCTTGATGAACTTCATAGTTTTGGGTTTTGAATTTAGGTCTTTGATCCATCTTAAGTCATTTTTATGTATGGTGTGAGGTATGGCTTTTGTTTCATTTTTCTGCAAATGGATGTCTAGTTTTCCAGCACCATTTGTTAAAGAGGTTCTCTCCTATGTAATGGGTTTTGACCCTTTGTCAAAGGTCAGCTGTCCACAGATTGATGGATCTATTTCTGGATTCTTAGTTCTGTTCCATTGATCTATATGTGTGTCATTCTACCAAGACCTGGCTGTTTTGACTGCGATGGCTGCATGTCAGGTTTTGAGACTGGAGTGTAAGTTCTCCTGCTTTGTTCTTCTTTTTCAGCTTTACTTTGCTTATCTGGGGTCTCTTTCCTTTCCATATAAAAGTTGAGATTAGTTTTTCCATGTCCTTAAAGAATGTTGATGGAATCTGGATCAGGATTGCATTGAATCCATAGGTAAGTTTGAGTAGTGCTGGTATTTTCACAATGTTCAATTTTCCTATCCAACAGCATGTTATGTTTTCCCATTTATGTAGATCTCTTATACTTTCTTGTAGCTTTCTATGTATACGTCTTTTGTGTTCCTGGTAAGAGTTATTCCTAAGAATTTTGTATTTTTTTCACACACCTATCAGTTTCTCAAACTGTAGTGCCTTGAATGTTAATGTGAGGCTGGAAGCCAAACTACCAGTATCCCAAATACCAGCAGGTTTACCCATGGTAGATAGGCTTTAGCAGAAAATTTGCCAGTGAAAGAATCTGAGCCCAGAAATTTTTTTGTCAGTAGTTTTTATTTTTTCTTTTTTTTTAAATCTGAACAATTTCTTCTCTTTTTATGGGTTTATTCACATTTTCTACCTTAATCAGTGTAAATGCATTTCTATAAATCTGTCCATTTCTTCTGGCTTTCTAATTTTTGGAGTACATGTATTGTATGTATCCTGATGTAATCCTTTTTATTTTGTTGACTCTGTTGCGATGTCACCCATTTCATTTCTCATTGATGTTATTTGCATCTTCCCCTTTTTCTTTGTTAAATTTGACATTGGTTTGTTGATTTAATTAATTAATATTTTCTAAGAACCAATTTATAGTCTTATTGATTCTTCCTGTTCCTTTCTGCTTCACTTTTTTCTGCTTAAATCTTTATTATGTCCTTTCTTCTGGTTACTGTGGGAGCTCTGGTAGTGTAGTGCCATTTGACTGCTAACCAGAAGGCTGATGGTTCAAACCCACCAGCCACTCCTCAGAAGGAAGTTTGGGCAATTTACTTCTGTAGTGATACCACTTCAGAAACCCAAATAGGTGTCTCTATGAGTTGGATCTGACTCGATGGCAGTGAGTTTGATTTGGATTTTTGGTCTGGTTACTGCAGGCTTTTTAGCCACTTTTTCTTTTTTCTTTCATTGAGATTTGGGTGAAAATTAACAGAGCAAACTTATTTTACATACAGCAGTTCATACACATTTTCTTTCATGACATTGATTACAATCCCCATAATACAACACCTCTCTTCTCACTTCCTTCTTGTGATTACCTTTTCCCTGTGTCCTTACTTCCTATCCAGTCCAGCTTTCTGAACTATTTCCTTGTGCAAATACTGCCCTATTGATCTCCTGTGATTGATTGTTCTAATGACTACCTACATGGTGTAAATGTTCACCTTATATACCTTATATACCTATCTATTGCTTGCCTAGAAGCCATGGGAATGAGTTCAATTCCAGGTCCGAAGGATGACTAGGAGCCATAGTGTCAGGGGTTTCACCAATCTCTATCACACCAGTAAGCCTAGTATTTTTTGTGATTTTGAGTTTTGTTCCATATTTTTCTCCCACTCTATTCAGGATCTCCTGCACTGATCCTTTTCTGAGTGGTTGATAGTGGTAGCTGGTCGCTATCTATTTCTTCTGGTCTCTCAGGGTCATGTAGGCTGAAGTTCACATGGTATACTGTTCCCTTGGACTAATTGTTTCCATGTTCCTGTAGTTTTCTTCATTCTTCTTTGCTCCAGATGGGGAGAGACCAATCATTGAATCCTAGATGGCTGCTTATAAGCTTTTAAAACCTCAGTCTCTACTCACTAAAGTAGAACGTAGAACAATATTTTTGAGTAGTATGTTATGCCAAATGAGCTTGATGTCCCTCATGACCATGATCCTCAGCCCACAGGCCCAACAACTAATACCATCAGGGTGATTGACTGTGGCTAAGAAGTTATAACTTTGTCCCGTTAGTTCTATTTGTATGGACATTCTTATAGCACATAAAAATATTTGTATATAAATGTCATCTGCCAAACTTATATATGGTCATGAGTATATTCCCTTTTGCATACACATACCTGATCATTCAGACTGTGTACCTATCTATGTACCCATAGATTAATGTCTGTTATTACTGGTAATGCAGTATTGTGTGTTTAAAATGTTTATCTTTGTTGTCAGTACCTCTGGTACAAAACTCTTCTTTTTCCTTAGTGTTATTGTGTTCATCACTTGATTTTAATTGGATTGTTTGTCTTTTTGATATTGAAGTGTTGGAGCTTTCTATAAATTTTACAGATAAGTCCCTTGTCAGATACATCATTGCCAAATATTTTTTTCCAAATCCGTAGGTTGTATTTTGGAGAAATCTTTTGCTGCACATAAGAATTTAATTTTTATAAGGTTCTAGTTATCTAGTTTATCTTCTGCTTTTTGTGAATTTTTATTTATGTTAGATAGTCTATTATATTAGGGACCCTACGTATGCGTCTACATTTTCTTTGATGAACTGTATAATTTTAGATTTTACATTTAAGTCTTTGATTCAACTGGAGTTAGTTTTTGTATTTTGTGTGAAGTATGGATCTTGTTTCACTTTTTGTTAAATGGATATCCAGTTTTGCCAGCACCATTTGCTAAAGAGACTATCTCTTCCCCATTTAATGGATTTTGGCCTTTTGCAAAAGATCAGATGATCATAGGTGAATTGATCTCTTCCTGGGTTCTCAATTTTGTTCTACTGGCCTATGTGTCTGCTGTTATACCAATATGACAGTGTTTTGATTTCTGTGGCTGTATAGTAGACTTTGAGATCCAAATATGAGACCTCCTACTTTGTTCTTCTTCAGTAGCTTAACTGAGGGTTTTTTCCTTTCCATGTAAAATCAGTGATTGGTTTTCCATTTCCTTAAAGAATGTTGATGAAATCTGGATCAGCATGGCATTGAATGTATAGATTGCTTTGCATAGCATTGACATTTGCACAATGTTCAATCTTCCTACCCATGAGCATGGTATATTCTCTCATTTATGTAGGTCTCTTATATTTTCTTATAGTAGTGTTTTTTAGTTTTCTTTGTAAAGGTCTTTTGTGTCCCTGGTAAAATTTATTCCCACGTATTTTATCTTTTTACTAATCATTTTAAATAGTATTGATTTCCTTACTTCCTTTTCAGAAATCTCTTTGCTGGTGTAGAGTAATCCAACTGATTTTTGTATGTTGCTCTTGTATGCTGTCACTTGATCATGGTGTATTATTTTTTTTTGATATGGTATTGAATTCTGTTGGTTAGGATTTTGTTGAAGATTTTTACATCTATATTCAGGAGGGATATTTGTTTGTAGTTTTCCTTTTTAGTGGTGTCTTTCCCTGGTTTTGGTATCAGGGTTGTGCTTACTTGGTAAAATGAATTTGGGAAGATTCCATCCTTTTCTATGTTCTGGAATAGTTTGAGTAGGATTGGTGTCAACTCTTCTCTGAATGTTTGGTAGAATTCTCCAGTAAAGCTGTCTGGGTCAGGACTTCTGTTGGTAATTTTTTTTATGACCTGTTCAATTTCTTCTTTTTTTATGGGTCTGTTCAAATTTTCTACCTCAGTCTGTGTGAGTGTAGTGAAGTAGTGTATTTCTAGAAATCTGTCCACTCCTAGATTTTCAAATTTGGAGTATAGTTCTTCATAGCATCCTGGTATCCTTTTTATTCCAGTTGGTTCTGTGATGATGTCATCAATTTCATTTCTTATTCATGGTATTTGCATCTTCTCCTTCTTTGTTAAGTGTGCCAGTGGTTTGTTGATTTTATTAATTTTTTAAAAGAATCAACTTCTAGTCTTAATGATTTTTTTCTATTGTCTATTGTCTATTTCATGTATTTCTGCTTGAATCTATTTTTTTCTTTTCTTTTAGTGAGGGTAGGTTTTGTCTGTCGCTTCTTTTCAAATTTTTGGAGATGTTGGGTTAAGGTGTTGATTTTGGCTCATTCTTCTTTTTTTGATGTGCATATTTGTTGCTATAAATTGCCCTCTGAGCACTGCTTTTGCCATGTCCCAAAGATTTTAGTATGTTGTGGTTTTATTCTTGTTTAATTTAAAGAAATTTTAAATTAATTTTTAAAATTTATTCTATTATCCAATAGTTTTTAAGGAAGATGTTATTCAGTTTCCATGTGTTTGCTTTTTTTCCGTTGATCTTAATGTTGATTTCTACTTTTATAGCATTGTGTTATAAGAAGATGTTTTGTAGTCTTCCAGTGTTTTTAAATTTGTTGAGGCTTGTTTTGTGGCCTAACTTATGGTCTAGTCTGAAGAATGTTTCATATGCACAGAAAAAGAAGGTATATTGTACTGTTTTGGGGTGAAGTACTCTGTATATGTCTATAAGGTCAAGTTGGTTGATTGTATTGTTTAGTTCTTGTGTGTATTTGTTGATTTTCTTTCTAGTTGTTTTATCCTTCACTGAAAAAATGATGTATTAAAGACACCTACTATTACTGTGCAGTCATCTATTTCTCTTTACAATTCTGTTAAAGTTTAATTTATGTATTTTGGGGTGCTTTCATAGGGTGCATAGATATTTATTATTACTATGTCCTCTTGTTCGATTGATCATTAAATCATTTTATAATGTCTTTCATTGTCTCTTATGGTCAATTTTATCTTAAAGTCTATTTTATCAGAAATTAATATTTCCACCCTGCTCTTTTTTGATTGCCATTTGCTTGATATATTTTAATGAAATTTTGATTTTCAATCTATTTTTGTCCTTGTGTCTAAGGTGTGACTATAGACAGCATACTGATGTGTCATATTTTCTTATCTCTTCTGAAACTCTCTGTCTCTTGATTGGTGCATTTAATCCATTTACATTCAGTATAATTATCAACAAGTGTGACTTTCTTGCTGTAATTTTGTAATGTGTTTTTTTTAGTGTTGTTATTTCTTTGTTCTTTATCATTTTCTGTCCTGAGGTCATTTGTTTTATGAATTTATTTTGTCATTTCTTTCATTAATATTGTTTTAGTATTTGCTAAATAGTTCTGCCTTTCATTTTGATGACAAAGTTTATTAATTTTATTTGAGGTTAACTTGTGATTTATTATTTGTGATTTATTATTTTATTCCCAAGTTTAAAACAGTCCATTCTATCTTGAAATCATCTTGACTTGCTCTCCATCTGGAAATTCCATACTTACACTATTTATTCCCACTTTTTGCTTTGTAGTTTTTCTTCATTTACCAATTGAAGTCTCTGGTTCTCTATTTACAGTTATAAGTTTATTTTACTAGGGTACTTCTATGTCTGGGATGGTTTCTGGGTTATGCTGTCATTTATGTTAATAATCATTTGTTATCCGCTATTGTTGGTTCTCTATCTGAAGGACTCCCTTTAGTATCTCTTGTAAAATTGGTCTGGTTTTTACAAATTTTCTTAATTTTGGTTTATATGGAAATGTCCTAATTTCACCCCTATATTTGAGGAACAATTTTGCTGGGTCTATAATTCTTGGTTGGTAATTTTTTTCTTTTAGGGTTTTATATATATCATCCCACTGCCTTGTCTCCTTCATGGTTTTTGTTGAGAAATCAGAACTTAGTCTTATTGGTTGCCTTTTATAGGTAACTTTGTTTTTCACATGCTACTTTCAGGATTCTTTCTTTCTCTTTGGTTTTAGAACGTTTGATTACGATATGTCCTGGTGATTTTCATTTGAGGTCTATCTTGCTTAGGGTTTGTTGAACTTCTTGAATCCATATCTTCTTCTCTTTCATCAAATTAGGATAATTCTCTTCCAACAAATCTTTGATAATTTTCTCTGTGGTTTTATTTGTCTCTTTCTGTTCTGGAATTCTGATTGCATGTAAATTATTCTTCTTGAAGGTGTTCCACATAAATCTTAGACTTTCTTTATTTTTTTCCTTCCTTTTTTTCTGATTTTACCCTTAACAAAATAGTATTGAGAGATTTGTCTTAACTCTCACTTACTCTGTCTTCCATTGATTCCATTCTACTCCTTTGTCTTTTCAATGTGCTATTTATTGCTTAGGCACTTGACTGCTAACCAGAAGGCTGGTGCTCCAAACCCAGCAGCCACTCCTTGGAAAGAAGGTTAGGCAATCTACTTCCATAGTGATACTGCCTCAGAAACCCAAGGAGGGGTTGCTATGAGTTGGGTCTAACTCAACAGCACGTAACAACAACAACAACAATCTTTTGGATTTCTATTTGCTGTTTTTACATGGCTTCTAATTTTTTTATTTATTTTGTCAGTTTGCTCTTGTATTATTTTCCTAAATTCTTTGTGTTTTGTGTGTGTTTTGCTTGATTTTGGCAGTGTTTTCCTAGATCTATCTCCATCTATTGAAAGTACCAAAATATGTTTCTTTAGAATTTCTGTCAGATAGCTCCAATTCTACTTCTTCAGGGACATTTTCTGGCTATGTATTCTGGTCCCTTGTTAGTACTACTTTATCTTGCTTCTTTGTGTAAGCTGTGATTATCAGTTGTCTCTGAGACATTATGCTGCCATTGTATTTATATTTAATTTGTGATTGTATGTTGACAAGACTTGCCCAGGTTCCCCCCCCCCCTTTATTTTGTTTTGTTCTATCCAAGCAAGTGGGGCTGGTTTGCTCCGTATTTGCTAGTTTGGCAGCACTTAACCACTCACCACCTATGTCCTAGTGGGTGTGACAAAAGATGAGAATGTATGCACATATATCTGTTAGCTGTTCATGTAGAATATTGAGGGTGAGTTGGGCTGGTATTGGCTGCCATCTATCATTAATCAGTTGGTGCAGAAGCAGGTGATGTCACTCATTGGTGGAGCTGGCAGAGCTGCAAATGAGGTTGGGTCTTGTCGGTATGGTTGCTTTCTGGTTGTCAGCCACCACTGTGGTTGTCCGTGCACTTCTCAGCAAGTGGAGCAGATTATCATGTTGCTGCCAGGATTGGAATGCTGTTTGCAAATATTCAAAATGGCTGCACCTTTTGACTAGTTGAGAGTCCACAGCTCCATTTGCCTCCTATTCTCTGTTTTCATTTACTTTCTTTTACTACTGCTAAAAGGGCAAGGAGGCCACATCTTCTGACCTCTTCTAAACACACAAAAGGAATACAGAATCACCATCAGTAACCCAAAGCCTATTCGTGCAAGACCAGACAGCTGCCTCCCTCCAGCCTTTTCTCCAACAATTCCTCCCAAAGCACCCATCACCTCCTGGGTTCGATAATGTGCTGCAGTAGCCACACAGAACTCACAGATTATGGGGTTTATTAGGGAAGCACCAGGCTACAATTCAAGGTCAGGAAAAACGCTCAGTCTCTCTCCTAGCCCACTGTCTCTCAGCCAATAGTCTGTCATAGTCTCTCTCCCAGTGCATGTCCCTCGGTGTCTCACTCAGCAATGTGTATCTCTTGTGTCTCTTTCCCAGCAGTGTGTGTGTCTTTCAGGAATGCATGTCTCTTTCAGCAGCACGTTTTCCTCAACCAGCAATCAGAGAGAGACTTCTGCTTCAAGGAGGCCTGCTTTTGAGCCCAGCAGAGTGGCCAAACCAACCAATCAAAACATCAGAATTCTAAGCACCTGAGAGAGAGCAGGAACCTCCCAGAACATTGCTTTGTGTTGTGCCCAAAAGAAATACCACAGGTGGATAACTTTTACAGTCAGGAGCTCCTCAGTTGCTCACAGCAAATTCCACCATGGAGTTTACAAAGACTTATGGCTAGATAAGCCATACCAGGTAATTTACTACACTGCAACTACTCATTATTTATTCCACTTCTTTATATTTCCCTTCAAACCTCTTGGTTCCAGGATTATCTTCTGTATCTGTTTCATTTGATTTCTTGTTTCTTTGTTATGGAGAGTCTGTGTATCTTGTTTTCCTATTCTACCAACTTTCTGGAAGTCATAGGCAGGTTCATATTTGAAGTCTCTGAGTGGTACAAATGATTATGCACTTGACTACTAATTGAAAGGTTGGCAGATCAAACCCACTGAGAGGTCTCTCAGTAGAAAGGCTTGGTGATATTCCAAAAGGTCACAGCCTTGAAAACCTTATGGAGTAGTTCTACTCTGGATACATGGGGTCTTCATGAATTGGAATTAACTCAGTGACACTAACAACAATAACAAGTCCTTTTGTTTTTAATTATTCTTTGTGGTTTAGGTGAAAATTTGCCTAGCACATTAATTTTCCAATCAATAGTTCATGCACAAATTGTTCCATGGCATTGGTTGCAATCTCCAGAGTGTGCCAGCACTCTCTATATATCCTCTCTGTGTTCTCCAAGTCCAGTCATCTGGTTTTCCTGTCCTTTCCTATTTTCTCATCTTTGTTTTTGGGTAAATGTTGCCCTTTTGGTCTCATATAGTTTTTTGTTCTAAGGAACACATTCTTCACAGGTGTTGTTTTTGTTTTACACTCCCATCTATTGTTTGGGTGAAAGGTGACCTCTGAGAGTGTCTTCAGTTTCAAGTTATAAGCTTGTTTCAGGATCATAGGATCATAGTCTTTATGGTTCCTTCAGTCTCTTTCAGACTGGGATATCTGGGCTTTTTTTTTTTTTTTTTTTTTCTTTGAATTTTGTTCACCACTTTTTACCCAATTTGACTGGGAACTTCTATTGTGGCCTTGGTCAGAGTTGTTGGTAGTGGTTGCTGGGTACCATCTGTTTCATTTTGTCTGATTCTGGAATAGTTTGAATAGTATTGATGTCAACTCTTCTCTGAATACTGAATATTTTGTAGAATTCTCCAGTGACACTGTCTGGGCCTGGGCTTGTTTATTCATTGAGAGGTTTTATTATTATTATCTTTTTTATATCCTCTTTAATTTCTTCTTTTGTTCTGGTTCTGTTCAGATTTTCTATCTCAATTTCTGTTAGTTTGGGTAGGTAGTGTGTTTTGAGAAATGTGTCTATGTTGTCTAGATTTTCTAATTTTTTGGAGTATGACTTTCATAATATTCTGTTAAGATCCTTTTTTTTATTATTATTTTAGATGGTTCTATTGTAATGTGGTCCATCTCATTTCTTATTTGGATTATTTGCATCTTCTCATTTTCTTTTTCAATCTGGGTGGTGGTTTGTCTATTTTATTGATTTTTTTAAAATTATGATTTAAATGAAAGTTTACAGAGCAAATTGGTTTTCCACTGAACAACTCACATGTATTTTGTTTTGTGACATTCACTGCAATCCCCACAATGTAACGGCACACTTCTCACTTCCTCTTTGTGTTTATTATTTCCTTCATCCTTCTTTCCTATTTATTCCTGCCTTTTGAGACTTACCCCTGGGAAAATGCTTCCCTTGTGATCTCATATGGTTGATTGTTCTGATAAATGCACACCTCCCTGTTGTTATTCACCTTATAAGACTGTCTATTTTTTGGCTGAAAGTTGAACCATGGGGATGAGTTCAGTTCCAAGCCTGAAGAGTGTCTAAGGGCCATAGTCTTGATGGTTTCAACAGTTTCTATCAGAACAGTAAGCCTGGTCTTATTTTGTATTTTGAGTTTTGTTCCACATTTTTCTTTCACTCTATCTCTAGACCTCCTGTTGTGATCCTTTTCAGAGTGGTCAGCAGTTGTATCTAGGCACCATCTAGTTTTTCTAACTAGGGTCATTTGGTCCATTAATCCATTGGACGATTGTTTCCTTGCATCTTTTATTATCTTCACTCTTCCCTGTCCCAGATGGGGAGTGTGGTAGTTAAGGTTGTGTGTCAACTTGGCTGGGCCTGGTTTTAAGTGGTTGAGCAGCTAAATGTACTTATTCACCATGATGAAACTGGTAATCAACTCCAGAATGGAATCTACTGTGAGCAGCTGAGTAGCTGCCTTAAGGATGTTGTCTGCTCTTGGTATACATGAAGAAGCTTTGAGGAAGGTCTGGGGCTTTTGGCATGCTTGGCCCCTGCATGTGGCTGAGTCTTCATTCAGCCTGCCATGTTATCTGCTGTTCTTAGGATTGTTCCGAGACTTGAACCAGTGACCTGCCATGTTGTTTGATAATCCTGGGACTGTGCCACTTTACATGTGGACCTTGGGTTTGTTAGTCTCAGCAGCCAGCAGCTGTCTGAGTTAAGAAACACCTCCAGCAACAGCGGGCCTGGAGCAAGAGGCAGAGCTGAAGCCCAGAGATGAGGAGCTTAAATCCAGGCCATAGAGCTGACACTTTGAACTTGGACTTCTAGCCTCCTAAACTGTAAGATAATAAACCCCTCTCTGTTCAAGACATTCACCTGTGGTATATTTCTATTAGAGTAGTACTCGATAACAAAACAGGGAGAGACCAATAG
>NW_006921707.1:588834-598679 GCF_000298275.1 Orycteropus afer afer
GAGTATAGCAGGGATTGTGGGGCTGGGACGGGATCGGGCAGTGTTTTGTTCTGCTGTGCATGGGGTCGCCATGAGTCAGAAAAGACTCGACGGCACTTAACAACAACAACAACAACATATCTTTGTTGAGCTTATTTCTAGTTCTATCCTTCATTGTAAGTGGTGTGTTAGTTTCTTACTATTCTTGTGAAACTCTATTTCTCTTCTCAATGCTGTTAGAATTTATTTTAATGTATTGTGGAGCCTTTTTAGTTCATGTACACATTATTATGATTATATCCTTTTGGACAAAGGCCCTTTAATCATTATATAATATCCTTATTTGTCTTTTGTGCTGGATTTTGCCTTAAAATCTATTTTATCAGAGATTAAAATTACCACCCCTCCTCTTTTGTGGTTACTGTTTGCATTTTTTTTTTCATTTGTTGATTTATAATTTGCTTATATCATTCTGTCTAAGGTGTATCTCTCATGAATATTGATGGGCCATGTCTTTTTTATCCATAATGTTACTCACTGTCGCTTTAGCCAATTTACATTCAGTGTGATTATTGATAGGTGTGAATTAACTGCTTTTTGTTTATAGATTTTTTTTTTTCATTTCCTTTGTTTTTGGTGATTTTGTGTTTACTGGAGCTCAATGGCTTTCTCCTTTTTTATTTTGGTTAGTAGGTTTATTAATTTTCTTTGTGTTTAGCCTGAAATCTACCTCTATCTCTGGAAGTTTAAAATAGTCTGTTACGTCTTGATATCACCTTGACTTCCTCTCCATATTGGAGTTCTGTACCTACATCATTTATTCCTTCTTTTTATTTTGCAGTTCTTTTCATTTACAGATTGATGTCTCTGGTTCCTTGTTTTCATTCTTGTAATTTTGTTTCATTTTTAAGAATTATTTATGTTAGTTGAGATCTGGGTGATGCTGTCATGTTTCTTAATCTCATGTTTTCTGATGCTGTTGTTTCTCTTATGAAAGACTCTAATATTTCTTGTAAAGTAGGTCTAGTTTTTAAAATTCTCTTAATTTAAATTTCTAATAAATATCCTACTTTCACCTTCATATTTGAGAGACACTTTTGCTGGATATATAATTCTTGGTTGGCAATTTTTTTCTTTTCATGTTTTATATATGTCATCTCATCACTTTCTTGTCATCATGGTTTCTGCTGAGTAATCAGAGCTTAGTCTCATTGGTTACCTATTGAAGGTGTCAGTTCAGTTTTCCCATACTGCTCTTGTGATTTTTTTCTTATCTTTGGTTTTAGAAAGTTTGATTATAATGACTTGATGACTTTGTTTTGAGATCAACCCTTCATGGGGTTTGTTGAGCTTCTTGCATGGTTATCGGTTGGTCTTTCATGATATTGGGGATGTTTTCTGCCAGCAAATGTTAAAAAATTTTCTCTATTTTATTTTATTTTTATTTTATTTTTTGGTCCTTTCTTGTTCTAGGATTCTTATCATGCTATCATGTGTAGGTTATTGCTCTTGATAAAAAAAATTAAAAAAAAAAATAAACAACTCACTGCCATTGAGTCAACTCCAACTCATAGTGTCCCCCCTTTGGGTTTCTGAGGTGGTAAATCTTTATGGAAGTATATTGCCCTGTCTTCTTAGGCTTTCTTCACTTTTCTTTATTCTTTTTTTCTGTATGTTCCTTAAACACATTATTATCAATGGATTCCTCTATTTCACTGACTCTGTCTTCCACTGATCCAATTTTACTTTTGTGTGCTTCCATTGAGTTATTTATTTCTGAAATTTTATTGTTACTCTTCTGGATTTCTAGTTGCTGTTTTTATATGGTTTTCAATTACATATATAATTTTTCTTTTTTTACTTGTATTGTTTTCCTGAATTCTTTTAAACTTTTGTCTATGTCTTTGTCAATCTTTTCTTGATGTGTTGAAAAATTCTAAATATAAGTATTCTGAATCCCTTATCAGACAGGTACATTCTTCTGTTTCTAACTTTCTAAGTTGATATTTGAGACTTGTACATACTAAAAAAAAACACAAAACAAAACAAAACAAAAAACCCTAAAGCCTCAAACTCACTGCCATCAAGTTGCTTCTGAGTCATAGTGACCCCCATTGGGTTTCTGAAGCCATAAATCTTAATAGAAGTAGATTGCCCCATCTTCCTTCTGTGGAGCAGCTGGTGTGTTTTAACCATTGATCTTCTAGTTACCAGCCAAATGCCTTATCCACTAACCCATGAGAGTTCCTTGTAGATAATATATCTCAGATAATCTTGCTCTAAAAAAAAAAAAAAAAATTACCGCTGTTGAGTCAGATCCAACTCATAAAGACTCTTCCTTGGGTTTCTGAGGCAGTATCTCTAAGGAAGTAAATTGCCCAATCTCCCTTCTGAGGAGTGGCACAGCTATAGAGAAGAGAATGTGGTAATAGGTAGTTTTGGTGTACTCATCTTGAGAAAAATGGATGTCCTTTCACATAGCTCTCCATTTCAGTGCTGACCATAACTTCTTGTGGTTGTGTTACTTGTTGCTCAGGAATATCAGGATATAAGCATCTTCCATTATCTGATTATTACAATCATCAAGGCAATCACATCACTTCCATTATTTGATTAGATTTCATGCTAGAACCAAAGATCTATTTGAGAAGTACTGGCAGATGATAGCATTGAATAGATTCAGATTTTCTGCACATTTTCAGTTAGAACATAAAATTCTCTGTCTACATTTTATCAACAGACGGTGTCATAGTCAATTTCTGCACTCTTGTACCAGCATATAAAATCTAAAGCAGCTATCCAAGGGTGCATTAAATGTAAAACAGCTGAGTCATTCTGTCTTACATGGAAACATATGGGAATCTTTTCTTCCTAATAGAGAAAACAATGGGGTGGAGGCAGCCACCAAGAGATTAATCTGAATCACAATGCTTCTAGACTAAACAAACAGCTTGAAAAGTACAACTGTTTTGTGCTGTTAACTTTCAAGTATAATGGAATTTTGGATAAAAGAAGATTCATTTCATGAAAATTTCCTATAAACTCAACACCTTTGTGGCCCAAAAAGCCTAGATAAGCTCCTCTGGTTTATACTAAATTTGCCACTTTGACATCTCTATTAATAATTAAGTACACACAATTCAATTTACTCCCAAATTTTAGCAATCCTAGCAAAAGAAATCTAGAGAGAATGTGCTTGAGCTCTTGTTTTCCATCTGAAATATTGAAGCATCAACCTGATGACCTAAGTGGGGTCATTTAGCTCTATTGCTGAATTAAACTAGCCTTGGAATGAGGACAGAAGTGCTAGGACATAGAGCAAGTATTTTGTACTTGGGAAGATTCCTAAATTCTAGAGGGTCTCTCTTTGCCTAAGGAAAACTGAACTGGTGGCTTCATAATCCATGGAGCTGGGTTTGAGTAACTGAATAATAAGCTACCCCGCTCCAACTTGACAAAGTGCGGAGGGGAGAAAAGAGAAGAGAGAAAAAGCTTTTACCCTGTCAGATATAACAAAAGGAAGCTTATTATCTGTGAATTTGTGAAGTTTAATAATAGACCTACTGGTCAGAGAATTGGGCTGCTTTTTTTTCTTGTTTATCCTTTCTTCCTTCCTGAACAGATTCAGATTTTCTGCATATTTTCAGTCAGAACAAGAACTTCTCTGTCTACATTTTATTACCAGAAGGTGTCACAGTCGATTTCTGCACTCTTGTACCAGCATATAAAATCTGGGTTAGGGACCACTAAAGTGTCCGACCCACTGCTGAATGATGCTGCTTAACAAATCACTGAGGCCTTTAATATTATTCCAACTTAATAATTATCTAAAATTCCATTTCTTACTTAGTGCAAAATAAACCTTAAGGCTTTAAGATCTCTAGTAGAAACCACCTATCTTTGAAGGTCTATACATAAATCACATTGATAGTATTATTTACTATGTTTTAGTTTTAAAGTACTACTGAGGAGTACTTTATTTTCACATCAGTAGTCATATAACCGGGAGCTCTGGTAGCATAGTGGCTAAGGCACTTGACTGCTAACCAGAAGGCTGGCGGTTCAAACCCACCAGCCACTCCTCGGAAGGAAGGTTGGGCAATCCTACTTCCGTAGTGATACTGCCTTGGAAACCCAAGGAGGGGTCGCTATGAGTCAGGTCTGACTCGACGGCACATAACAACAACAACATAACAGTCATATAACCAGTGCCCTCTAGTAAAATCAGAAATTCTTCCCTCCTTCATTATTCAGCATCATAATTCAAAATAACAGAATTTCAAGCAACTGGGACTCAGGACATATTTTTGCAGAAAGAATATGAAATTCTAAGTTGTTGTTAGCCGCTGTCAAGTCAGCACATGACTCATGGTGACCCCATGTACAAAGGGATCAGACTATTGTGATTCATAGGATTGTCTTTGCTGATTCTTAGAAGTATATTGCCAGACCTTTCTTCCTAGTTCATCTTAGTCAGCAAGATCCACTGAACCCTTTCAGCAGCAACACACAGGCTTCCACTGATGGACGAGCAGTGGCTGTACTTGAGGTGCATTGTCTGGGAATCAAACCCAGTCTCTTACCTGGAAGAATTCTATGAACCACCATACAAACCAAACCCAGCCCACTGCATCAAGTAGATTCCAACTCAAAGTGACTTCCACTGGTTTTCCAAGGCAGTGATTCTTTACAGAGTAGATTGCTCCATCTTCCTTCAGTGGAACAGCTCATAGCTTTGAACCGCCAAACTTCTGGTTAGCCACCAAGCTTCTGGTTAGCAGCCAAATGCCTTAGGCACTGTGCTACCAGACCTCCTTAACTGAAGCACCACTACTCTCTAATTCTAAGTAAGAGTATGGAAAACTTTGGCCCAAATTGAAATGGTTACAAAATATTCTAATTATCACCAGTACTTATGACCCAACCTATGGTAAGCAGTTTCATTTTCCCCAAAGGCATATATTGTCCATCAACCACTTGCACTTTCCAAATTTTCTGTGCCAGTTCCCAGTGGCAACAACAATTTGATCCAGTTTAATTTATGGGCCTTCAACAGATACAGCACAAGTGGTTGAAGCTGTAAACAATGGAAGAAAGAAATAAAATTCCTACAGATGATGACCTTTCATGGTCTGGATATTGTATATTTCTCATGCGTATTGCTGATTTAACAAAAAGTTTCCTTTTACCATTATGAAGCTTAATATCTGTTTATTAAAAGCCATCTTCTCTCTCCACTTAGGGCAACTAAGTTCTCTCAAGTAGAACAAATAAACCATTAAGCACTTGCAAATGACTCTAAGGAAGTTAATGAATGTTTTACAACATTTTTGGGGAGGTCAAGCCATCAAGAGAGCAAATTGATTGACTTAATATATATTGGACTTCAGCAAAGTACTAGGTCCATCTTTTTGACAGTCAGACATGTCTGTACTGTAAAGAGTAAAGTCAAATGATTTATAACTGAATTAATGTTATGATAACATACGTTAGTAGTTTACAGTACTGATGTTATGATAACATACTTTAGTAGTTTATAGTATAAGTGAATCACAAAGCAATCATTACTGATCACTCATGGATTTCAGTTGCTGTGAGAATCCTTAAAAATTGTCAAAATGATTTCTGTCAGATATTCTTGTTTATAAAAAGGACAGAAAATCTTATGCATTATAAATCCAAAGAAGAGGAATAATATACATAATTATTGACTTGCATTTATTTTTGGTCCTCTATGTGTAAGTCATTTTTCTTGGAGAAAGAATGAAGTATAATAAGGGACAGTATCACAATCAGTAGTTGCAATCTAGTATTTGTGTATTTGAGCTTCCACCAGTCTATGACCATTTCATTTGTATGAAAAATACATCTTGTTAAAAAAATATATTTTTTATCTTCCAACTATAGATGGCCCAATGATTGCTGAAAATGTCAAAATACATTTATGATACACTAATGTTACCACTGTAGAATTTACAATTATAGGTATGTTTAGAGAAGGCATTGTTTTCTGTTTAAAAATTTATGTTTCATTAAAATGTGTATTTCAAAGTCATGCTCTAATATTGCTGAGGACTTTTAATTCCAAAGTCTCTAAGAAAGTATTCTAGGTCAAAAGAAAGTTTCAGGGTACTAATGATGTTGTCAAGGGGAGAAGTGAATGTGTAAATTCAAGCCCAGCTTAAAGAATAATTGAGTGGAAGACAGAGAAGAGACCTTAAAAACAAAGGCAGTTAGTTTATAGGAAGATTATAATAGGAAATTGTGCTTTTCTAAATAGAAAAAAAGCTGTCATTGTAAATGTGGATATGTTACATGGTAAGGATCTTTTTTAAATTATTTTTTTATGACTGCTTTTTGTTGTGAGTAAAAAAAAGGAAAAGTATATATGAAGAAACCTACAGGACTAAATGAGTCGGGGCCGACTCGATGGCACATAACAACAACAACAACAGGACTAAAAGGCATGTTCCTTGTCTGTTCAATTAAGAGTTATTTACTGTGTAAAAGACTAAAACAAGAAGAAAGCTCCCTGCCTCCAGTTTTCCCTTTCAACAGCACCTAACAACAGCAACATATGTGTATATATATGTATATGTCTCTATATGCACATATACATATAAATATATTTTTAAGTGATTCTCTTCTATATATGTATGTACAATTTTTTTTTTTTGACAATTGTCTGCAGACTGCTCTATCTGTGTCAGTGATAATGAAAGTCAATTTTAAAAAAACTTGACATAAAAGGAATTTGATGCCAGAAGTGCTCTGAAATATTAAGGAAAGGTGTAACATATATAGGGTGTTTTTTTGTTTATTTTGTTTTGTTTTCCTAGTCACTGATTTTTTTAAATATTTTTATTCTTTTATTGTTGTAAAAAGACATATACACAATGCTTACTAATTCAACATTTTTCAGGTGTAGAACTTAGTGATTTCAATTACATTAATCAGCAATACATGTTTTAAGAAGGTATTGACTATAAACTAAATGATTTTGGGAGTGTTGTTTTTCTCAAGCCTGAGGCATAAATTCAGTAAGTGAGCTCCTAATTATAAGTAAGCATATTCTCACAATCATGTTTGGCCTAATTTAACAGTATTAAATATACAGTTTGTGTTCATAAAGGAAAGCATCATTGAGTGGAAAAGTATGGTATTTTCTTTTACTAAATTAAACATCCACAGGGGAGCCAAGCCCAAATAAGATAACACCTTTCAACAACTGCCAGATTATTTAGGGGAAACAAACCTAGTAGGCTATAAAGGCCATTACTAAACTAGAGGGAGCTCTGATGGCATAGTGCCTAAAGCATTTCACTACTAACAAGAAGGCTGGTGATTCAAACCCACCAGCCACTCCTTGTAAGGAAGACTGGGCAATTTGCTTCCATAGAGATACTGCCTTGGAAACCTAAGAAAGGGTTGCTATGAGTCAGAGTCAGCTTGATGGCAGTGAGGTTTTTCCCCACTGTTGCTTGGTTTGAAAACCTTCTAAATTTCTTTATTATAAAACCATTTGAGGAGTTATTTAAAGACATAAGAGATTATCCAGAATCATGTTGTTGCTGTTGTGTGCTATCGAGTTGACTCTGACTAATAGTGACTGTAGGAGCTCTGGTAGCATAGTGCCTAAGGCTCTTGACTACTAACCAGAAGGCTGGCGGTTCAAACCCACCAACCACTACTCAGAAGGAAGATGGGGCAATCTACTTCCATAGTGATACTGCCTTGGAAACCCAAGGAGGGATCGCTATGAGTTGGGTCTGATTTGACGACACATAACAACAACAACAATAGTGACTGTACTTGACAGCAATACTGCTGCATAGGGTTTTCAAAGCTATAATTTTTTTTTTTTTTACTGAAGCAGACTGCTACATCTTCCTCCTGCAAAGTGGTTAGTGGGTTTGGACTGCTGACCTTCTAGTTAGCAGCCCAGAGATTAACCACAGCACCACCAGGGCTCTTTCCAGAATCACTGTAACATAATATTGCCACATTTATATCCTTGCAGCCCTCACTATGAACTAGCCAGGTCTATGAAGAGCTTGACCACTTCCAAGCTAAATATTTTGTTAAAAATAAACCCTCTACTCCTCATAAAAAGCATTTCAGTGTGTTTAGGTATATTAAATCAGTTTAATTGACAATATCTAGAGAGATCACAAAGAAAATTACATTATACATTGAGACATATATTCTTACGAATTTATTTAGAAAGTAGCTGTAATAGGAAGGTTTGTCAATATATTCAGCTTTAAGTTAGCATTGCTTAAACAATTCCAAATGGCTACTTATAATTAAGGATTCAAATTTGACAGTGCTCTAAGAGGCCCTGGAGAGTAAATAAGAAATGAAAGAACATCCTAATGAAATGTATTTTATTAACATATAATTTTTTTTTTCCATTTAAGTTTACACTTCATTTCTTCTAGGAAATTAGTTTTAATCTAATTTAGGTAAGATAGTGACTACAATAAGTTGATAGAGATATATTTGTGATTCACCATAGATTTTGGGAAAAAAAAAAAAAATTGGAGCTATTGATTCCATATCAAGTTTCACCAAGATGTCATTAATAAATATATGTTTTTAACCTTTTCTTTCTTTAAATTTTACTGTGATCTGAGTGAAAGTTTATAAAGCAAATTGCTTTTCTATTCAACCATCCATACATCTTCTATCTTCTGTTTTGTGATATTTACTGCAATCCCCACAAAGCAACAGCACCTTTCCCACTTCCTCCCTGTGCCCAACACTTCCCTTCACCCTTCCGTTCCATCCCCTCCAGTCTCCCTAATCCTATCACTGGAAAAATGCTGTCTTCTTGATCCCATTTGGTTTATTCTTCTGATAATTGCATACCCTCCTGCTACCACTATTCACCTTACAAACTCATCTGTTGTTTGGCTGGGAGCTGAACAAGGGGACTGAGTTCAGTTCCTGGCTCAAAGGATGTTGAAGGGCCTTAATGGTGGGAATTTCATCAGTCTTCATAACTAGTCAGTATGACTGGGCTTTTTTATGATTTTCACTTTTGTTCCACATTTTTCTCCCACTCTACTCAGGATTTCCTATCATGATCCCTTTAGGAACAGTCAGCAGTGGTAGCTGGGCACTACATAGTTCTGGTCTCAGGGTTATGGAGGCTGGGATTCACGTGGTCCATTAGTCCTTTGAACTAATTGTTTCCTTACATCTTTGATTTTCTTCACTTTTCCTTGCTCTGGGTGGACAGGAACCAATAATTACACCTTAGATAGCTGCTCACAAGCTTTTAAGACTGCAGTCACTACTCACCAAAGTAGGATGTACACCATTGTCTTTGTGAATTATTTTATACCAATTGAGTAGCATGTCCTCTGAGACTATGATCCTGAGCCCCCATGCCCAGCGACTCATTCCTTCAAGATGTTTGGTTACGACTAAAATGTTTCAATAACTTTGCCTCTGTATGCTCTACTACATGCACGGATATATTTGTAGCACATATTAATACATAGGTAGAGGTATCCTCTGCCCAAACTATATATATTACTGGGTGTAGTCGCATTTGCCTTCCCATCCCTCCTCAGTTTGAGTGTCAATGTATCCACTGAAAGATTATTGTTGTTAGTGTCACTGCAGGATTGTGTATGTAATAGTACCCACCTTTGTTGCCTTTACCTCTTGTAGTCTTCTTGTGTCTTCCAGGGCCTTAATCAGTTTGTGCTGAACTCCCCCTTATTGTATATTGCCCTTCCCTTCACCCAAGTTAATGTGTGTCTATCCTCTAGTTAGAGATTTGCCTTCTCTTCCCCTCTCAAACCTGGTAAGCTTCAAAGAATGATTCTCTCTGTGTGTCAACTTTTTTTTTTTTT
>NW_006921707.1:602819-606568 GCF_000298275.1 Orycteropus afer afer
TTTTTTACAGTTGTGGTTTCATATGATATTTGTCCTTTTGTGATTGACTAATTCCACTCACCTCTAGGTTCATCCATGTTATGAGGTGTTTCAAAGGTTCATCATCATTCCTTAAGATTGCTAGTATTCCATTGTATGTATGTACCATATTTTATTTAGCCATTCATCTGTTGATGGGTACTTAGGTGGATTCTATCTCTTTTTGCTATTGTGAATAATGTTGTGATGAACACAGGTGTGTATTTTTAACCCTTAAAAAAAAAAAAAAACACTGATATTTTCTGGTGTTGGCTGACTTCATGGCAATATCCAAAGATATAAGAGGGAGAGCACATTCCCTGAATGCCAACTGTGTAGCAGGTAGTGCTCTATGGGATCTTCTTCTTTAATCCTTAAATAATATGTTAAATTAAGCCCCTCCCTCCCCTTTCTAAAAAATTGTTAGTTGGGTGAAAGTTTACAGAGCAAATTCATTTTCCATACAACACTTCATACATATTTTGTTTCATGACATTGATTGCAATCCCCATAATATAACAGCTCTCTTTCTACTTCCTCCTTGTGGATTCCTTCCCTGTGACCTTCTTTCCTGTGCATTCCTGACCTCTGAGTTATCTCCATGTGTAAATACTGCCATTCTGGGCTCTTGTGGTTGATTGTTCTAAGGAGTGTGCCAACCTGGTGTAATGTTCACCTTATATGCCTGCCTATTGTTTGGCTAGAAGCCACATGAGTGAGATCAATTTCAGGCCTGAAGGAGGACTAGAGACCATGATATTGGGAGTTTCACCAGTCTCTATCAGACAAGTAAGTGTGGTCTTTTTTTATGATTTTGAGTTTTTTTCCACATTTTTGTTCCACTTTGTCCAGGACCTCCTATTTTGATCCCTTTCTGAGTGAATGACACTGGTTAAAAAAAAAAAACAACAACAACAACAAAAAAACACTGACTGCTGTCAAGACAGATCCAACTTAAGTGACCCTTCCTTGGGTTTCTGAGGCGGTATCTCTTTGAAAGTAGGTTGGCCAGTTTTCCTTCCAAGGAGTAGCTGGTGGGTTTGAAGTGCCAGCCTTCTGGTTAGCAGTCAAATGCCTTATGCACTATGCCACCAGAGCTCCTTGACAGTGGTAGCTGGACACTATCCAGTTTATCTGGTCTCAGGCCATGTAGAATGAGGTCCTCATGGTCCACTAGTCTCATGTACTAATTCTTTCCATGAGTATTTGGTTTTCTGCATTCTTCTTTGTTCCAGATGAGGAGAGATCAATTGTTGCATCTTAGATGGATGCAAACTTTTAAAGCCCCAGTCACTCACTACTCAACAAATTAGAATGTAGAAAAATGCTTTTTTGTAATAAGTTATGACAATTAAGCCTGATGTCCCCCACAACCATAGTCTTGAGCCTGTGGGCCCAGTGACTCACTCCCTCAGGATGTTTGGCTGTGGCTAAGAAGTTGTCAGAACTTTTCCCTATTACCTCTATTATACATATGGACATTCTTATAGCACATAGAGTAGTCCCTAAGGTACTTGACTGCTAACCAGAAGGCTGACAGTTTAAACCCACTAGCCACTTCTCATAAGGAAGATTGGACAATCTACTTCCACAGTGATACCGCCTTGGAAAACCAAGGAGAGGTCGCTGTGAGTTGGGTGCGGCTTGATGGCACATAACAACAACAACATAGCACATACAAGTTAATCTGTAGAAATATCATCTGCCAAACTTATAGGTGGCCTTTGGTATATTCCCTTTTGCCTAGACATACCTGATCATTTAGCTTGTCTACCTATGTATACACCCATAGATGAATTTTTCTTATTAATGACAATGCAGTATTGTGTATGTGAAAGTGTTTGTCTTTGTTGTCTGTACCTCTTGTGACCTCTCTGTGTCTTCCTTTTCCTTAAAGTTATTGTGCTGGTCACTCACATTTAGTGTATTACCTTTCCTTTCACTCAACTCAATACTTTCATCTATCTAGCAATTTTCCTTCCCCTCTTCTCCCAAAAAAGATAGTTTCCTGCCATATGTAAACCTTTACTTGACTTTTTACAATAGTACACTGATACAATATTTGTTCTTCTGTGATTGACTTATTTCACTGAGCATAATGACCTCCAACTTCATGTACATTCTGAGATGTTTTGTAGATTCTACATTATTCTTTAGCATTGCATAGTATACATTGTGTGTATATACCACAGTTTGGTTATCCATTCATGTGTTGATGGCCAGTTAAGTTGTTTCCACCTCTTTTCTATTGTGAATAGTGCTATGATGAACATGAGTGTGCATATAACTATTCATGTCCTGGCTCTCACTTCTTTAGGATTGCAATGAATTGCTTGATGTGCCCCTTCTAGCCATTACCCTCCATTTTGTGATCCATTGTAAATCCTATTATCCATGCCTATTTGGGGTGGTGTGGTAGTTAAGGTCAGGTGTCATCTTGGCTGGGCAGCTGGTAGTAGTCGTTCCCTATAATGGCTGGTAATCAGCTCTGTGGTGGGATTTGCCATGCAACTGAGGAGCTGCTGATTGTTAAAGCCATCCATTTGGGTTATTTCTGCTGGAGCAACACAGGTGGGATATATCTTGAGTTCTGCTTTGCTGGAGGGTATAACTCAAATCACCACCCTTAACTTCCTTGAGGGTATACCTATGAAGCTCCTGGGAAGTTTTGCCCTCCTCTTGGTCTGATTCTGTGTTTTGGCTCATTGTCATCTCACCCCTGGATTTGGGACAGCAGTTGTCATCTAATCTGCTGATCAAGGTTCATCAAACTCTGAGAATTGGGAGGCCCCTCCAGACCTACTCACCGACCTGGGAATTGCCAGCCTGCCAGCCTCTACTACCACTACGTGAGATGATCCCTTGGGTATCTGTGAGTTCTATGAGTTGTTACAGTGAAATACAGAACACTAAGATGGGGGAGATTACTGAGATGAGGAGGAAGAAGAAGAGGAGGAGTTAATGTCTGAAATGATGGAGTGGCTCTGTAGTTTGGACATTTGGGACATCTTTAACCTCTGCCTCATGGGGACTGGCCTTGTGCTGATCTTTCTGAGAGAAATTGTTCAAGCAATTGGTGTCAGAATGGTGGGATTCACTGCAATGGCTCAGACTCACTGGAATATGTAGTTTTGGGAGAAAGGAGATAAATGGGAAAGGAAGAAAATTTTGGCTTCTGGATGGGATAAAAAACACCCATGGACTGAATCAGCTCTTTTGTTGAAATCACTCACCCAAGGCAAAAGCTATTCATGGGATTTAGGAGAGGTGGATCTAACTCCTGAGGAATTGGCTAGTTGCATATATATGAAAATACAGACTGATGAGGAAAAGGTGAGACTTACAGTTCCTTGGTTGCTATTATCAGTAACAGCTGCAATGGCAGGGAAAAAGAATGTAGGGCCGGTTGTAGCACTGAATCAAGCTCTGATCCAGTCCAATTAGAGATACAACTGCTAGTTTCAGGGCCTACCCAGAAAGGAAAATTTGTGTCAGAACAACAAGGAATACCCTTATGACCACTGGTCACCAGAAAGGTAGTCTGGGAAGGGAACGAGCAAAGCCAAGAAACTATTGAAAACAGAGGGTATAGTGTGAAATAGCTGCTTCAGTTTGTAGATCAGTATCGTCAGCTTGTCTGTCGGTTTGTCCTACTGTGGTGACATGTAGACTTGAGTTTTGAGGCTGAGCCTCTGGTGTTTAAAACCCAGCGAGATGCACCTGGTGCACAG
>NW_006921707.1:607918-628008 GCF_000298275.1 Orycteropus afer afer
AAAGACCTGGAGTCTGAAAACCAAAGGGGAAGAACACGCTCGGCATTTCTCAAACTGAAAGAACTGAAGAAAAAATTGAAGCCTCGAGTTGCAATCTTGAGAGATTCTATGATTGACACGGTGGCTGCGATGATGGGCTCAAGTATAGCAGGGATTGTGGGGCTGGCGTGGGATTGGGCAGTATTTCATTCTACCGTGCATGGGGTTGCTATGAGTCGGAAACGACTCGATGGCACTTAACAACAACAACAACAACATCGTCAGCTTCCTGAGGAATCTTTACTAAAATGGATTGCAAGAGTGACTAAATTAGGGGTGGTGTCTTTAGTTTTGAATACTGTAGAGTGGAAGAGTATGTTTGGATAACTGCAAGACCCACAACTCACTATGGAACAGGCGCAGATGTTGATCCAAGATCCATTTGTTATTATGTGCTGTCGAGTCAGACCCAACTCATAGTGACCCCTCCGTGGGTTTCTGACAGGATATCACTATGGAAGTAGATTGCCCAACCTTCCTTCTGAGGAGTAGCTTGTGGGTTTGAGCTGGCAACCTTCTGATTAGCAGTCAAGAGCCTTAGGCACTATGCTACCAGAGCTCCTATGATCCATTTACAGGGCAACCCAGAGGGGGCAGCCAATCTGTTGGACTGCATAAAATTTGCGGTCAGGTTTGTGTATCCCGAGAAGGGAAACTCCTCTCTTCCCCCTCTAAATATCCCCTGGAACACTCCAGAGGAAGCAGCCAATGTGCTGTTTATGTAAGCCATGCTGAAATGGCTTTATGGTGATCAGGGTATTCACCTAATGAGTATGCCCCTTACACAGGTCATGGCAGATATGGTAATCAAAGGAGCCCCTTCTACATGGGCACCCCATGTAACTCTGCTATTGCAAAGCAAAGCAACAATCTAAGAATCTGTGTGAGGTCTATTAGCATAACTTTCCCACATGGGTCTTACAAATGCAGGAAGCTTAAGAGTGACTAATAGGAGAATGGAAATGGGCAATAGGGAAAAAACTTATCTCAGCAGGTTGGAGATTTTTTGATGGTTCTTAAGGAATGGGATGACTATAGCAGACATTGATTTAGTTGAGTCAAGGGTGCTAATGAAGCACTACAAGAAATTGGGTTGACCAATGGAAACTCCTTCTGGTCCCCCCACCTTAAGGAGGCCTAGACAAGTTCATTCTATTCATTCCACTCAGGAGGAGTTTAATAATAAGAACTCCCACCTGGGACCAGTTGAAGCAGAGACTCTGCTAATTGATGAAGACAGAGATTGACAGGGTGTCCAGGGTCTTCTAGTCCTGCTGGGAGGGGACCTGAAGCCATGTACACATGTATGAGTAAAATGGCCTGGGGGTGGGGAAGAGACCTTAGGACTCCTGGACACAAGAGTCCAATGTATCATCATCCCAAAACCTATTAATGAAATGTTGAACGGGCCTAAGGTTAGACTAGGGGGATATTGGGATGCAACAGTTGATGGGACTAAGGTGAAAGTTTGGTTGAGAATTGGAGGATTTAAACAGATGTTGTATGAAGTAGTTGCATCTCCTTTACCTGAATGAATTATCAGTATGGATATTATGTCTAATTAGAGAAATCTCCCTCTACCTGATATTGTAGAACTGAAAACATGTAAGTCTGCCCTTAGGCCAGTATTGATTGGCTATGCTAAATGGGAACCATTAGAATTGCCTGAACCCACTCAGGTTGTTAACTTGAAACAGTAAAGGATATCTGGTGGACAGAAGGAAATTAATGCTTTGATTAAAAACATGGTAAAGGCTGGAGTGTTGGTGCTAACAAATTCTCTGTATAACAGCCCTATATGGCCCATGAAAAAGGCAGATGGCTCATGGAGACTGACAGTAGACTACTGAGGTCTAAATAAAGCAATGCCACTGGTGACTTCAGCTGCTCCAGACATGGTGTCAGTGGTGCAGAAAATGCAACAGGCCAAAGGAGATTAGAACTCAGTGATTGATCTTGAAAACGCCTTTTTCTCCATAGCAATCTAGGAAAAGAGTCAGTCACAGTTTGCTTTCACATGGGAAGGCTCTCAGTATACTTTCAGAGTTTTGGGCCAGGGTTATTTGAATTCATCAGCTTACTGTCATGGCTTGGTTAGGAGAGAATTGGACTTGGTGCAGATTTCAAGTGCAGTGATACATTACATTGATAATATTATGTTGATATCAGAAGAAGAACAGGGTAGGGCAGATTTGAAAACAGTGGTGGCCCACATGACAAATAGAGGCTTGTTAATAAATCCAGCAAAAATTCAGGGCCCTGCCCAAACAGTGAAATTCTTGGGAATAACTTGGGTAGGAATCACCTGTGACATTTCACAGGCGACCAGAAATAAGTTGCTGTCACTACCTACCCCAAGACTAAGCAGGAAGCCCAATGTTTAATTAGTTTATTTTGATTTTGGAGAACACATATTCCACATCTGGGTATACTGATGTCTCCCACCCATAAAGCCACTAGGGAGAAAAGTCCATTTGAATGGGGGCAGGGCAAACAGCAGGCTATGTCTTAAATACAGAAAGCATTTAGGTCCTTATAATTCACATTCAGACATGTTTTTGGAGGTGTCTACTACAAATGCTTATACAGACTGGAGCTTATGGCAAAAACCTGAGAATGCTGACCTATGACCACCACTGGCATTCTGGACTAGAAAGTTTCCAGATGCTGAAGCACAATATACACCATTTGAAAGGCAATTACTTACCTGCTACTGGGCATTGATTGAGACTGCCTCAATGACAGAAGGGCATAAAATTATTATGAGAGCTAAAATACCCATAATGTCTTGGATGATGTTTGAGAAACACTCTAATATGGAAGGTGGTGCCTCATACAGTTCCACAATAAAATGGAAATGGTTTATATAAGAACAAGCAACTGGAGGGAAAGGAGGAGGCACTCTTCATATCCATGAGCAGGTAGGCTCCTTTCTTATAGGTCCTACTCTGGAACCACCTGAGGAGTTTTCAGAACACATTGTCACATGCACAGTGCACTGTGAACAACTTTCTGTGGATCAACAAAAGCTACTTAGTTCACAGATGGCAGCTTCAGGGAATGTGGACAATTGACATGGAAAGCTGCTACATTAAGACCAGCAAGGGGAAAAGCCCTCATTGAAGAAGGTAAAAACAGGTCAGCTCAATGGGCTAAACTGAATGCTGTTGTCTTAGCTGTCATGGAAGGATTGGGCAATGGTGAGAGTCCCTATGTTTGGATTTCCACTGAATCATGGGCAGTCACCAATGACCTGGCTATATGGTTAGGAAAATGGGTGATGGAAAATTGGACTATTAAGGGGACACCTGTGTGGGACATGGACCTATGGAAAACACCCTGGGAGTTCCAAGGATGCATTAGAGTAAGCCATATTGAAGCCCATCAGAAGAATCCCCTTTCTGAATCAGAAGGCAATTGGAATCAGCAAGTGGGTATGTTAGTATGCTCCCTTGAAGTGGACAATTGAGTTAATGAAATGAGTAGACACGGGGGTGCTGCAGCAATGCAGAAATGCACTGAGTCGAGACAAACACCTCTTACACCCTCTGAGACACACAATGCCAATAAGGACTGCTCTGTCTGTCAGCAAGAAAGACAGAGGTTACAGATGGCTATGGTGCAGATTCCCTGGGGGGAAGGCCCTGCACACAGCTGGCAAATCTATTATATAGGACCTATGACACCAGTGGCTCCAGGTGGCTATAAATGGGTCCTCACAGGAATAGATACTTACTCTGGGCTGGGCTTTGCTTACATTGTGACAAATGCAAATTCCAAAAACACCATTAAAGGATCGGAACAAAATATACTGTACCAATTTGGACTACCAAGTTATATTTCCTCATACCAAGGAAGCCACTTTACGTACTGTATGGTACATCAATGGACAATATATATATATATATATATATGAAGTGAATATACCATGTTGCATACCATCCTTAAAGTAACGGTTTGATAGAAAACTGGAATGGGCAATTGAAACATTTTTTATCTAAAACTGAGGGAGATAAAGGCCTGAAGGGCTGGCTCACACGCCTTCATGAATGTGTGCTCATGCTCAACATGAGAAGGCCAAAGAGAGGATCACCACTGGACAGATTCCTATGCTTTTCTGGGGGATCTAGGGAATAAGGGATGTGGGAGGATGCTGGTACAATTCTTCCTCAGACCACTTAACATTGCTTTCTTCCTGCCAGAAACTGTGGTCCCTGGACCTGGGATGAAGCTGTGGGTACCAGATCCCTAAGCAAGAGACTGTTACTATATCCCTGAGCCTATACACCAGAATTCCCAAGGGCCTTATGAGATGGATTGTACCTTCTCCCCAACTGGCGAAACTGGGGCTGACAGTGAATACTACCGTCCTGCCGAGTGGTCAAGATAGCCCACTAGTTTTGTACCTGTGTAAGCATACCCAACATGAATGGGAGTGGACTGAGGGGAAGCACTTGCTAGACTGATCTTGCTACCAGCAATCTGGATAGACACAACAGCTGAACTTGATGTCCCCGCCCAAGGTGGGAAAGTCTGGGTAAAAATAAATGATGAATGGAAGGAAGGAGAAATAATAACTGAAGGTAAAGGAATGAATTAATGGGTTATGGAGTGGGGGAAATCCAACATTCTGCTGATTCCTAAAGATAGACTCAGAGCAAGAGAATAATATTATCTCAGTTAAATATTATCAGATACCATAAAAGATGATAACGAGACACACTTTTGGACCAGATGCACAAATACAGCAGACCTGAACGACTGGTACCTGATTAATCTCACCCATTGGACTCTTTGTCTTACAGAAGGACTAATTATTAATGACCTAGAGACCAGTAACATGATTGGAAGGGGCAAATTAATCCTTCAAGTGTGAAAGGGCTAATGGCTAGAAGACTCAGGGGGTGCAATGCGGTGAATTGCTTGATGTGGCCCTTTTAGCAATTATCCTCCATTTTGTGATGAATTGTAAATCCTATTATCCATGCCTGTTTGGGGTGGTGTGGTAGTTAAGGTCAGGTGTCAACTTGGCTGGGCAGCTGGTAGTAGTCATTCCCTATAATGACTGGCAATAGGCTCTGTGGTGGGATTTGCCTTGAACAAATGAGTAGCTGCTGAATGTTAAAACCATCGATTTGAGTTATTTCTGTTGGAGCAGCACATACGGGATGTATCTTGAGTCCCGCCTTGCTGGAGGAGGTAACTCGGATCACTACCCTTAGCTTCCTTGAGGGTATACCTATGAATATCCTGGGAAGGTTTGCCTTCCTCTTGCTCCAATTCTATATTTTGGCTCATCTTCACTCACCCCTGGATTTGGGACTGCAGCCGTCATCTGATCGAAGTTCATTAAACCCCAGGAATTGGGAGTATCCTCCAGATCTACTCATAGACCTGGGATTTGCCAGCTTGCCAGCACTACATGAGATGATCCCTTGGGTGTCTGTGAGTTTTTTGAGGAGTTATAGTGAAATAGAGAACCTTAAGATAGGGGGGATTACTAAGAGGAGGAGGATGAGGAGTTAATGTCTGAAGTGATGGAGTGGCACAGTAGTTTGGACATTTGGGATATTTTTAACCTCTGCCTCATGGGGACTGGCCTTGTGCTGATCATTCTAAGAGGAATTGTTCAAGCAAGGATATATCTAGTAACAGAATTGCTGCATCTAATGGTATTTCTATTTCCATCTTTTTAAGGAATTACCATACTGTTTTCCAAAGTGGTTTTATCATTTTATAGTACGATCAATGTATAAAATCCTAGTCTTTCCACATCCTTGCCAGCATTTGTTATTTTCTGTCTTGTTGAATTTTCTTAGTGCTGTAGTGAGATAGTAACTCATTGCCATTTTAATTTGCAGCTCTACAATGGCTAATGATTGAGAACATTTCATGTGTTCATTGGCTGCTTATAGATCTTTAGTGAAGTGTTGGTTCATGTCTTCTGGACACTTTTACATTGGATTGTTTATCTTTTTGATTTTGAGGTATTGGAATTTTCTATAAATTTTAGAGATAAGTCTCTTGCCAGCTATGTCATTGCTGAATATTTTTCCCAATCTGTAGGTTCTCTTATTCTTTGGGAGGTCTTTTCATGCATACAAAAATTTAATTTTCAGAAGGTGCTAGTCATCTAGTTTATCTTCTGCTGTTTGTGCATTTTCACTTATGTTAGGTAATCTATTTATGCCATATATTAGGGCCCGTAAGTTTGCCCTTATTTTCTCTTTGATGAAGTTGATAGTTTTAGGTTTCCCATTTAAGAATTTGATGCATCTGGAGTTTGTTTTTGTGTATAGTGTGAGATATGGACCTTGTTTCATATTTCTTCAAATGGATATCTAGCTTTGCCTATACAATTTGTTAGAGACTATCTCTTTTTTTTTTTTTTCTGGAGAGGGGGTGGTACAATATTCTTTATTGATGATATATGACAAGGTTGGACTCTCTAAGCCCCTCTTCTTCTCCAGGGTGTCTGGTAAGAAGCTGCAGAGGATGGGAGATTCTCAGTGTTGGGGGATGGCGTTTGGGCAAGGGACTCCCCAGCAACTGATGGTGTTTTCTTCTGCTAGTACTATATCTGGGGCTGGTGGTCCAGGGGCTCTTATTCCTTGGAGGCCACATGGACCATAAGGTCCACTACCCTGTTGCTGTAGCTAAATTCATTGTTATACCAAGAAATGAGCTTGACAAAGTGATCGTTGAGGGAAATGCCAGCCCCTGCATCAAAGGTGGAAGAGTGAATATCACTGTTAAAGTCACAGGAGATGACCTGGTCTTCATTATAGCCCAGGATGCCCTTTAGGAGACCCTTCAATGCCTGCTGTACTACCTTCTTGATGCCATCATATTTGGCGGCTTTCTCCAGATGGCAAGTCAGGTCCACAACTGACACATGGGAGGTGGGGACACAGAAGGCCATTCCAGTGACCTTCCTATTCAGCTCAGGAACGACCTAACCCACAACCTTGGCAGTGCCAATAGATTCAGGGATGATGTTCTGGGCAGACCCATGGTCATCATGTCAGTTTTCCAGAGGGGTCATTCACAGTCTTCTGGGTGGCAGTGATGGCATGTACTGTGGCCATGAGTCCTTCCATGATGCTAAAGTTGTCATGGATGACCTTGGCCAGTGGGGCCAAGCAGTTGGTGCAAGAGACATTGCTGATAATCTTGAGGGAGTTGTCAGACTTCTTGTGGTTCACACCCATCACAAACATGAGGGCATGAGCAGAAGGAGCAGAGATGATTACCCTTTTGGAATCACCCTTCAAGTGAGCACCAGCCTTCTTCCATGGTTGTGAAGACAGCCGTGGACTGTACAGCATACTTAGCACCAGCATCCCCCCACTTGATATTGGGGAGATCTCACTCCTAGAAGATAGTGATGGACTTTCCATTGATGACAAGTTTCCTGTTCTTAGCCTTGGTGATACCATGGAACTTGCCATGGGTGGAATCATACTAGAACATGTAGACCATGTAGTTGAGGTCAATGAAGGGTTCATTGATGGCAACAATGTCCACTGTGCAGAGTTAAAAAGCCCTGGTGACCAGGAGCCCAATATGGTCAAATCTGTTTACTCCAACCTTCACCATCATGTCTCACAGAAGTGGCTGGGACTGCACAAGAAGAGCAGCTGTCTGTTGAGTGGGGAGGCGCAGAGAGCCCAAAGAGACTATTTTTCTGATTTAATAGATTTTGCCCCTTTGTCAAAGATCAGCTGACTGTAGGTGGATTGATCTATTTATGGGTTCTTAATTCCATTCCACTGATCTATGTGTCTGTCACTGTCTCAACACCAGTTTGTTTGACTACTGTAGCAGAATAATAGGTTTTAAGAACAGGGACTGTGAGACCTCCTAGTTTATTCTTCCTCTTCTGTACTGCTTCAATTCTCTGAGGGGTCTTTCCTTTCCATATAAAATTAATAATTGTTGTTTCCATGTTCTTAAAGAATGTTGATGGAATCTGGATTGGGATTGCATTGAATGTATAGATTGCTTTGGGTATTATTGATGTTTTCACGACATTCAGTCTTGCTATCCATGAGCATGGTATGTAAATCTCTTACAGTTTCTTGAGCTAGTGTTTTCTAGTATTCTTTGTATAGGTCTTTTGTGTCTATGGCCAGATTTATTCCCAAGTATTTTATCTTTTTTTTGTAGCTATTGTATATAGTTATTTATTTTTCAGAGATCTCTTTTCTCATGTAGAAGAATCCAACTGATTTTTATATGTTGCTTTAATATCCTGCCACTATGCTGAATCTTTCCATAGTTCCAGTAGCTTTCTTGCTGCGTCTCTTGGTTTTTCTATGTATAGGATCATAATATCTGCCTAGTAGGCATAGTTTTACTTCTTCCTTACCAATTTGGATGTCTTTGATTTCTCTTTCTTGCCTTATTGTCCTGGCTGGGACTTCCAACCCAATGTTGAATAAAAGTCATGATAGAGGGCATCCTGTTCACTAGTAGAATGGTTTTAGTCTCTCTCCACTGATAATAATGTTGGTTGTTGGCTTTGCATATTTTCCCTTTATTGTGTTGAAGAATTTCCCTTCTATTCCTATTTTTCTGAGAGCTTTTATCAGAAATGGATGTTGAATTTTATAAAATGCTTTTTCTGCATCAGTTGATATGATCATGTGTTTTTTTCCCTTTATTTTACTAAATGTGATGGTTTACATTGATTGTTTTTCTAATGTTGAACAATCCTTGCATACCAGGTATTAATCCCACTTGGTCACGGTGGATTGTTTTTACATATGTTGTTAGAGTGTATTGGCTAGGATTTTGTTAAAGATTTTCATGAGGGATATGTTTTGTAGTTTTCCTTTATAGTGGTGTCTTTGCCTGGTTTTGGCATTAGGCTCATAGTTGCTTTATAAAATGAATTTGGTAGGATCCATCCTTTTTGTATATTCTGGAATACTTTGAATAGGATTGGTATCAGTTCTTCTCTGAAAGTTTGGTAGATTCTCCAGTGAAACCTTCTGACCCAGGACATTTTAGTTTTTATCTTTTTTTTTTTTTTTTTTAATTATGTGTGCATTTATTACACTAAATTGCCCTCTGATCACTGCTGTTGCTGTGTCCCAAAGATTGTGATATGTTGTGTTTTCATTCTTGTTTGGTTCAAGGAAATTTTTAAGTTATTTTCTTATTTCTCCTATTACCCAGTAATTTTTAAGGAAGGTGTTACCCAGTTTCCATGTGTTTGCTCCTTTTCCACTGATATTCCTATTTTTGATTTCTAATTTTATAACATTGTGATCTGAGAAGATCTATTGCAGTATTTTGATGTTTTTAAATTTACTGAGGCTTGCTTTGTGGGCTAACATAGGTTCTGTCCTGGAGAACGTTCCATGTGCCCTAAAAAAGAATGAATAATGTGGTATTTTGGGGTGAAATTCTCTGTAGATGTCTATAAGGTCAATTTGGTTGATTGTCTTGTTTAGTTCTTCTGTGTCTTTGTTGACTTTCTTTCTAGTTGTTCTTTCATGGAAAGTGGAATAGAAAGTGGCATGTTATTATGGAGTCATCTATTTGTCTTTTCCATTCTGTTAAATTCTGATTTATGTATTTTGAGGCTCTTTCTTTAGGTGTGTAGATATTTATTATGGCCATGTCCTTTTGTTCAATTGATCCTTTAATCATAACACAATATCATTTCTTGTCTCTTATGACAGTTTTTGTCTTAAAGTCTGTTTTGTCAGCAATTAATATTGCTACTCTTCCTCTCTTTTGATTGCCATTTACTTGATACATTTTTTTCCAAAATTTAATTTTTAGTCTATCTTTATCTTTATGCCTAAGGTGACTTTCTTGTAGACAGCATATTAATGGGTCATGTTTATCCAGTCCACAACTTTCCAACTTTTGAGGTGCATTTAATCCATTTATATTCAACGTATTTATCAACATGTGTTAATTTATTGCTGTCACTTTTTATGTGTGTTTTTGTGATGTTGCTGATTTCTTTGTTCTCTATAAATTTCTGTGCTGAGCTCATTTCATGAAAATTATCATTTCCTTCGTTACTATTGTTTTAATATTTGCTAAATATTTGTGCCTCTCCTTTTTTTAAATTTTAATGTCATAGTTTGTTAATTTTCTTTGAAATTTGATTTTTTATTTTCTTCTCAAGTTTAGAATAGTCTGCTCTATTTCACATTGTGTTGACTCTTTCACCATCTGAATTATCTGTACCTATATAATTTGTTCCCTCTTTTTGGTTTGTAGTTGTCTTCATTTACCAATGGATGTCTCTGGTTCTCTGTTTACAGTCTTGGATGTTTATTTTACTTTGGACACTTGCATAACTGGGTTGGTTTCTGAGTTATGTCATAATGTGTATTAATCTTGAATTACTCTATGCTGTTGTTGGTTCTCTGTCTGAAAGGCTTCCTTTAGCATCTCTTGGAAGATTGGTCTGGTTTTAATGAATTCCCTAATTTCTGTTTATCTTGAAATCTCCAAATTTCACCCTCATATTTCAGGGACAATTTTCCTGGGTATATACTTCTTGGTTGGAAATTTTTTTCTTTTAGGATTTTATATATGCTATCCCATCACCTTCTTGCCTGCATCATTTCTGCTGAGAAATCAGATCTTAGTCTTATTGGTTGCCCTTTGTAGGTAATTTTTCATTTTTCCCATGCTGCTTTCAGGATTCTTTCTTTGTCTTTGGTTTTGATGAGTTTGATTATGACATGTTTCAATGATTTTCTTTTGGGATCTATCCTGTTTGTAGTTCATTGAATTTCTTGAATGGAAAATTCTCTTCTTTCATCATATTAGGGAACAAAATTCTCTTCTTTCATTGTATTAGGGAAGTTCTCTTCCAACATATTTAACAATTTTCTCTGTGGTTTTATTTGTTTCTTCCTGTTCTGGAAGGCTGATCACTCATAAGTTATTTCTCTTGATAGTGTGCCATGTAAATCTTTCGCTTTCTTCATATTGATTTGATTCTACTTCTCTGCCCATTCATTGTGTTACCTATTTCAGAAATCTTAGTATTAAATTCTGGATTTCTATTCGCTGTTTTTATATGATTTTTATTTTTTTGTTTATTTTGTCAATATGTGTTCTTGTATTATTTTCCTAAATCATTCCAGAGTTTTGCCTCTGTTGTCCTTAATTTTGTCAATGTTTTCCTTGCTCTGTCTCACAATCTACTGAAGGTACCTAAATATAATACTTTTGAATTCTTTATGAGGGAGTTCCAATGCCACTTCTTCTTTGGGGAAGTTTTCTGGGTCTGGATACTAGTCCCTTGTTTTTACTATTTTATCTTGTTGATTTGTGTGAATTGGGATGGTCAGCAGTCTTGAGAAATTGTGATGTCATTGTATTTATATATTACTACATACTTTGATAACATTTAGGCACTCACCAGCTGTCTCCTAGTGGGTGTGACAGAGGATGACTGTGCGTGTACAGATCTCTGTTAGATATTCATGAAGAGCAATTGAGGATGTGTTGGGCTAGTATTGGTTTCCACCTATAATTGATCAGTTAATGCAAGTTGTGGCCCACATCTAGTGGGTGAATCTGCAGGAGGTGCACATGTGGTTGGGTTGTGTTAGCACAGCTGCTGTCTCCCACCTGGTTAGACAAAGAGAGAGAGAGAAAGAGAGAGAGAGAGAGAGAGAGAGAGAACAAAAAAAAAGAAGAAGAAAAAAAAAGAAAAGAAAAAAGAAAAGGCAATAAATAAAATGAAAAATTAAAGAAATAAAAATAAAGTTAAAAAGTAAAATAGAAAAAAATTCCACAATATTGAGGGGAGGGATAATGAGAGAAAAGCATAAGAGAAAAATAATAACAAAAGAAAAAAGGGGGAAAAAAACAAGGTATATGAAGAACCAAAAGAGAAAAAGAAATAAGAAGGGAACCAAGAAAAGGGAGAGAAAAGAAGCATAAGAACCAGGGAAAGGAAAAAACAGAAAGATAAAAAGAAAAATTTAAGAAAAAACAGACAGAAACAAAACTGGAATGGGGACAGAGCATTGAGGCAAGCAGTCAATGGAAAGTAGGGCACCTGATCCTAGTACTAGTTCCTGCCTGCCTGGAAGGGACCTGGGAGCAGGGCACTTGATCTTAGAAAATTTGACCCAGAAGATGTCTGAGGGCAATGTATCAGGACTTGGAAAAAGGTTCTGTCAGCCCAAATGGTAGTGAGAGCAAGGCACCTGGTTTCAGAAAAAATTCCTGCCTGCTCAAAATGTGGCTGAGGATAGGACATCTTGTCTCGGAAAAAGTTCCTGCTGTCACAAAGGGCAGCTGGTCTCAGGGTCCCTACTCCAAGAAAAAGTTCCTGCCATCCCAAAAGGGAGGCTTAGTGTAGGGCACCTGGGCCCAGAAAGTATTCTTGCCAGCCCCAAATGGTGTTGGGAGCAGGATGGCTGATATTAGAGCTAGGTCGTTTCTAAGCAGAAGGCAACTGGGGACAAGACACTTGATTTCAGAGTAGTTCATGTTGATCCAGACAATGTCTGTGGACAGGACTCTTCGACACAGAAAATGATCTGTCAGTCCAAAAGGTGATTGGGAGCAAGGAACCTCGTTCCAGAGGACATTCCAGCTAGCTCAAAAAGCAGCTGTTGGCAGGGGTTGTAGACCAAGACAAAACTCCTGTTGTCTCAAAAGGTACCTGAGAGCAGTATACAATCCCCCCCCCACCTCCCCCAAAAAAAGAGTTCCTGCCATCCCAAAAGCTGGCTCGGTGTAGAGTATCTGGTTTCAGGAAAAATTCCTACTTGTCCAAAAGGTACTGAGAACAGGGCACCTAGTTCTGGGACAAGTTCCAGTCTGCCCAGAAGACAGCTAGTTGAAAGGGGCCCAGACAGGGATGGAATTCCTTCCAGAAGATGGGTGGAAGTAGGGGATGACCACACACCTCCATTCACAAAGAGGGTGTGGGGTACTGGTGGAACAAGAGGAATATTTCACTTTTCTAGTCATCAGCCTCCAGTGCAATCGCCTGTGCTGTCCTTAGCAAGCATAGCCTATTCTTAGGTTGCTGCCCAGATCAGAATGCTGCTTGTAAATATTGAAAATAGTTACGCTCTCAAGACAGCAACAGTCTACAGCTCTCTTTGTCTCCTGTTTTCCTTTCTAGTCATCAGCCACCAGTGCAGTTGCCCATGTGGTCCTCAGAAAATGAGCCTATTCTTAGGTTGTTTCCTGGATCAGAACACTACTTGTAAGTATTCAAATTGGCTGTGCCATCAGACAGCCAAAAGTCTGCAGTCTGTCTCCTTATTCACTGTTTTCATTCATGTTCTTCTTCAAGTTGGTATTTAATCCACTTCTTTATTCTTTACTTCAAAATTCGGGGTTCTAGGATTGTCTTCTGTATCTGTTTCAATTGGTTTTTCATTTCTTTGTTGCAAAGGGTCTGTGTAGTTTGTCTTCCTATTCCACCATCTTACAGAAGCCTCTATAAGACTTTTTTTACTTTAAGTGTTTATTTTTCACTCTGAAATGAAACATCCAGATTTTAGATTTTCTTTAGGTTTATCCAGCTGCTATTTATAAATCTAATTACCATATTTTTAATTATAATTATATTTATTAAATTATAATTATAATTTCCCAAAAAAATGATAGCAATTTTTGTATCATGTCAAGTCTGTAAGAAATAATCTTATTGTCAGATGGCTCTCCTCCTATTGATGATCCACTTAGGATTGCTCCTTCTACTTATCTGGTTCAAAATGGCAAAAGAGGAAAGACCATAAGACATCCTTAGGAGCCAACACAGTCGGAAGAGGTATATACATCTTCTTTTCATATTCTTTGCCTAGAAATTAGTACATGGTAAAACTTACTGTAAGGGATGTGGAAAATATCATCTGTGTTTTCAGGAATAACAGAAAACAAGTTCAAGGATGAGCAAGCAAGTCTCTGACATGTTCTTAAATGCATGAAAGACAAGTTTTCCATACGAGTCACTGACTGTTGTTGCAAAAATGGTGCCATACACATGAAACATCCACAAAGATTAAAGAGAAGAAGGAGGACCCAATATTGAAATTAGAGAAACAGAGTTTTAGTCTCAAATCTTTCAACTATGAACTGCAGTACCTCCTGAATTCTAACTATCAAATGGTTATGATAACAACTATCCTACATATAATTGATGTAAATATATATATATATATATATGAAAAGATTTGATAAAATGCAAACTCTTAAAACATTTAAAAGTTACATTCCTACAATCCATATTATTGATAGGAAATAGTTTCCTAGAATTTATTATTATTATTATTATTATTATTATGTTGCTACTTGTTCTCCAGTGTCTATAGAATTAATTTCAAGTTCTTTAATATGGCATACGAGGCACCCAGTAAATTATATGACCCAGTAAATTATTTCAGCAAATTTTCTGTTGCATTCCTTTGTTATGTTTCTTTCTTCTCTCTCTCTCCCCCCTTTTTTTTGCTGATTTTTCTTTTGAAATCTTATTAGTTGGACAACGATGCAACAATATATCCACTGCTTCTAATTTTTCCTATGTTGTTGTTTTTGTTATGTTCTGTCTAGTCGGCCCCGACTCATAGTGACCCCTCCTTGGGTTTCCGAGGCAGTATCACTACTGAAGTAGGATTGCCCAACCTTCCTTCTGAGGAGTGGCTGGTGGGTTTGAACCGCCAGCCTTCTGGTGAGCAGTCAAGTGCCTTAGGCACTGTGCTACCAGAGCTCCTAATTTTTCCTATATGTTGTATCTTTACCATCTTTTCTTCCAATTCTCCAAGATATTTTTGACTAACTCAGATTCTTCCAGCTCCAGTATTGACATTTCTATTTCTGCAGTCATATTTTAAACTTCTGTGTACTCTGCAATATCTTCTCAAATATCTCTGAAAATAGTATTTAGAAGATTTAAGTTATGTTGCCTTTACTAAATTACTCCATGGTTATTTCTTCTCTTTGTATATCTTGATCTTTCTCTCCTATGACACGGCTTGGGTCTTGTTATCCTTGGTTGTGTTTTTATATTTAAGAATTGTGGGATGCATTTCTTTTTCTTGGCAGTTGTTTGAGGCTATCTCCACAGTTGTGTAGGTGATGTGGCCCCTCATTTTGTGTTCCTCCTGAATGAGAAGAATATTTAGGAGCTTTGTGCACCTGGCCTAGACAACTGGTTGATTTACTCTAACTGTTTGACTACAATTACAAGAGCTTGATTACACCAGTATCACAAGTTTTAGCTCTCCTAGGGTGTTTATTGAATTTCTTTAAATATTCTGATTTTTTTCAGGATGAATATAACAAGCTATCAATTAATATGGATGAACAGCCAGTGGAATACTAGCACAAGCATTTCATAACTAGATATTCAATTAATTTCTATTTAAACACATATGTCAGCTTTACAAATATGATCATGGTAGAGATTTTCAAAACATCTTACTGAGAAACTGAGAATAGCCAAGAGGATAAGTAAGGATATGGAGGATTTAAATAATATAATTAGTGAGCTGTATCTATAACTTGTTATTTCTTCCTCCTGGAAGATTCTTCCCCTGCATCACTACATGGACAACCTTCTAAATTCATACAAGGCAATTCTCCATATCTATTTGAAAAAAAATTTCCCTGACCGCCCTATTAAAATTAGCACTTCTGTCATTTTCTATTCCTTATATTCCATTACCATTGAGCTGATTCTTACTCATTACAACCCTATAGGATGGAATAGAATTGCCCCATCAGGATTCCAATTGTAGGGCAGTGGATTGTTTAGTATTGCTCTTGTAGCTATGGTCTTTGAAGCTCCCATTTACTGATTGGGTGAGACTATGAACATGTGAAATGCTTTTGGCCTACTAAGGAGATGGGGTAGTTTACTAATAATGTAAATAAAGAGAAGACATCTTTGAGGGGGTAGGGCCATTAAAATAAGATGTACAAAACCTTAAAATAGGGATTGGTAAGTTTTGCCATCCCACTAGGCTTAAAATGAGCCATTCCAGAGGTGGTTAGTGTGGGGGAATCTCACTACCATCAGGAAGAAGAGCCAGGAGTGGAGCACATCTTTACTGTGAACCTCCTCAACTAGGAGACAAAGAGAGCTGTAACACTTTGTTGATATGGTGGGAAACAATGACAGAGAAGTGGCCACAGCAGAGGCAGCAGAACCAAGAAGCTGGCATGAGAGAGTGATTGGCTTCCTGGTCCAGAGTGAGAAAGCTAAGGTCCTTTGGGCTAGACTCTTCCTGGTGCAGTGGGGTGCCTCTGAGAACTTACCAAACCAAAGCTGCTGTGAAATCATGGTGACCCTATAGTATAGAATAGAACTGCTCCATAGTTTCCGAAGGCTATAAATCTTTATGGAAGTAGACTGCCTCATCTTCTCCCATGGAGCAGTTGGTAAGTTTGAACCACTGACTTTTTGCTGAGCAGCTGAATGCTTTAAATACTATAACACCAGGGTTTCTTAAGCACTTACCACTAGAGCTAAAAGAGCTTTATAACACTTGCCCAAGCAAGACAGAGTCCAAGGGACCAAAGAGCTGATGGACTGAGAGCTAGGAGAGGCCTGTCTGTGGCACAGCTGAGAAGAGGTTATCCTGATTGAAGAATTGTATCCTGAATTCTTCCTGACCCAGAGTTGTAACCTGTTAATTCCCTAATAAAACCCATAAGTGTGAGTAATTTCTATGTGGCTGTTGCAATTAATTAAGGAACCCAGCAAAGAAGTTGAGAGTGTCATGGGAAAGATGGTTGATGTCAGAATTAGTAAACGATTTGAAGGGTGGAGGCATGTCTGACCTCCACCTTGTAAAAATCAGCCTTGAGCTGTTGATCTTGATGTTCCTCCATCATTGTGAAGTTAAAAGAGATCAGATGCTTCTGCCACCATGTCATTTTTACACAAATGCTGTACATCTTTACAGAAGTATACTGCCACATCTTTCTCCGATGGAGTAGATGGTGGGTTTGAACCACCAACTTTTGGGTAGCAGCCAAGCTCTTAACCACAGCATCACCAAGGCTTCTTCTCTAGTTATTTATAATACTTTATTTTTAATCATAGACATTATCGCCAAAAATACACCATATGTTTATTTATTTATTGGTTTTTCCTTCCAATAGAATGTACCTTATATTGAGGGCAGAGACACTGTGAGTTATGTTGACTCATGTTCTCAGATATCAGGACAGAAATTAGCACTAAAGGTTGTTATAGTTGTTAGTGCTGTTGAGTCGATTTCAACTCATAGCAGCCTCATGTTATGGGTAGAACTTCCTCATAAGGTTTTATAGGCTATTATCTTTAAGAGAGCAGATGGCCTGATCTTTCTCCCACAGAGTAGCTGAGTGGGTTCTAAATGCCAGCCGTTTGGTTACACACTGGTGAGTCACCAGGGCTCCTTCTTAGCACTTAATAGCACTCAATAAATATCTATAAAATAAACTGATATAGAAAAATGTAAACTTACCTGTTTACATGTAAACTGTTAACTGATTGTGCTCCTGAGGAATCTGTACCAGGAGCTATCACACAAACAGAACAAGAGGATACTGAACAGTTTCACATCAGGAAAGGAATGTGTCAGGGCTGTATCCTTTCACCATACTTTTGCAATCTATACACTGAGCAAATAATCTGAGTAACTGGGCTATATGAGAAAGAGAGTGGCATTAGAAGTGGAGAAAGATTCATTAACAACCTGCAATATGCAGACGACACAACTTTGCTTGCTGAAAATGAAGATGACTTGATGCACTTACTGATGAAAATTAAGGACTAAAGTCTGCAGTATGGATTATACCTCAACATTAAGAAAATGAAAATCCTTGCAACTGGACCAATAAGCAGCATCACGATAAATGGAAAAAAGATTGAAGTTGTCAAAGATTTCAAATTACTTGGTTCCACAATCAACATCAATAGAAGCAGTAGTCAAGAACTCAGATATCGTATTGTACTGGGGAAATGTGCTGCAAAAGGCCTTTTTAAAGTGCTAAAGAACAAAACTATGTCTTTGAAGACTAAGTGGAACCTAACCCTAGCCATGGTATTTTCAATCACCTCAAATGCGTGTGAAAGCTGCACAGTGAATAAGGAAGACCGAAGAAGAGTTGATGCTTTAGAATTATGGTGTTGGTGAAGAATACTAAAAGTACCATGGACTACCAGAAGAATGAACAAATCTATCCTGGAAGTGTAGCCAGAATGCTCCTTGGAAGGTCGTACTGTCAGAAGGGACCATTCCCTGGAGAAGGATATTATGCTCAGTATAGTGGAGGGTCAGTGAAAAAGGGGAAGATACTCAAAGAGGTAGATTGACACAGTGGCTGCAATGATGGTTCAGGTACATAGCAAGGATGGTGAGGCTGGCACAAGATCGTGCCATGTTTCTTTCTGTTATACATAAAGTCACCATGAGTCAGAGCCAACTGGATGGCACCTAACAACAACAACAAACTTAACTGCAGCCCCAGAGAAGGGTAATATTTTAAGCATATACACCCTTTTAAAAATAACAGATACAAAAATTTTGGGGTATTAGGCAATAAAATTGACATGAACAAATTTCAGAAAACCATAAGTCAATAGTACATAGTAACCTAAATTAATAGAAAAAATATATTAATAAGGTAGTGATGGTAAAATCTCTAAACAAAGAGGATACCCTTTTTAATAATGTTATTGATTGAATCGTGTCCTCAAAAAGATATGATAAAGTCCTAATCTCTGTACAGACTAATAAGACCTTGTTGGAAATAGGATCTTTCTTTGAAGATGTTATCTGTTAACAAGGTCAAACTGGTACAGGGTGGTTCATGATCATTTCTGAGTAATGTCCTATAAAAGCAAGGAACAGACAGACAAACATGATCATACAGGTGGAAAGGCTACATGAAGGTACTTCTAAAAGCCAAGAAATGTCAGGAAATGCTCTGCCTCCCAGAAGCTGGAAGACACAAGAATGAACTTCCCCTGGAGCAAATAGAGAAACTATGTCACTGCTGATACTCTGAATTCAAATTCTTAGTCAACAAACTGTGAGACAATAAATTTCTGTTCTTCAAAGCCACCCAATTTGTGGTATTTTATTATGGCAAATTATTGTGTTATTTTGTTATGGCAGCCCTAGGAAACAAAGGTAAGATCTATTAGGTTAAAGAAGAAATTACTATTACTAAATTGTTATTTAAAATTAATTACATATTAAAACTTGTAGGATATAGCCAAACAAGTACTTAGGGAATAATATAGCTAAATGAATTCACTAGAAAAGAAAAATGAGAATAAGTAAATTTTTAGTCTCAAAAACTAGGAAAAAAGTCCACCATCTCTTGAATAAAAGAGATTAATAAACAGAGGGCTTTTAGGTTAAGGTAACAGAGAACTAAATCATCTTACACTATATTCAATAAAAAATGCTCACCAAATTATTTAATACATTCTTGAAAAACTTCAAAGCACCAAAGAATTGACAACCTAGTAAGAAATTACCAGGACAGAACAGAAGGGAAAACAGGATTTCAGAATGATAAGTCATTTTTTCCTGAAAGCATTTGCCATTCCTGAAAAATATGAACTTTGTTTTTCCTATTCTTGAAAAGAGTTGAAACAGAAATCAAAGGCCAAGGTCTGTAAAAGATGGGAATGTAAAGGCATTCTAGTGGAGACTTTCCACAATAAATCATCACTCAAAATAACTTACCCCAAAAATAAGCCAAAGGTCATACCCTATGGGAATATGGGAATCTCAAATTGTACACTTGCTTTGAGAGTGTCTTGGACTAGTAGTTCTTCAGGGAATCTTGACACACATATGTAAATCCTCTTTGAATCAAGCCTTATTTTCCTACACCGTAAGTAATTTCTCCAAATTATTTTTCAAGTACAATTAACAAGACAGATTAAGGAATATCCTAACACCCTAGAGTACAATGTTTGTCTGCTATTCATAAGGTTTTCCCTGGCCCATTCTTTGAGAAGTGGATGGCCTCCTCCTTCTTCCTAGTCAACTCAATGGTAACTGGTTGTGTATTCATCTTATATGCATTTAAAAATA
>NW_006921707.1:628695-631490 GCF_000298275.1 Orycteropus afer afer
ATTTATGGAAGTAGAATATCTCATCTTTCTTCTGTGGAGAGGCTGTTGGGTTTGAGCCACCGACATTTTGGTTAGCAGCCAAATGCCTTAACCACTACATGACCAGAGCTCCTTAGATTAAAGTCCAGAATATAAAAATTTTGTAAATACCAAAGGAAAGGTGTTAAAAGAAAGGATAGAAATGGGTTTTGCACAATAAAAGATATCCAAATTAATAATGTAAGCCAATGAAACAGTGAAGATGTCACTTTGAGGACTAAGGTGCTCTTGATGCAAGCCATGGTATTTTCAATCATCTCACATGCAAGTTAAGGCTGGATGATGAGTAAGGAAGACCAAGGAAGAATTGATGCCTTTGAATTACAGTGTTGGCAAAGAATATTGAACAAACCATGGATTACCAAAAGAATAAACAGATCTGTCTTCAAAGAAGTACAGCCAGAATTGTCCTTGTTGTTGTTGTTAGGTGCTATTGAGTCAGCTCCAACTCATAGTGATCCTACGTGCAACAGACCAAGACACTTCCCAGTTCTGTGCCATCCTCACAATCCTTGCTCTACTTCAGCCCATCATTCCAGCCACTGTGTCAAGCCATCTTGTTGAAGGTCTTCCCCTTTTTCACCGACCCTCCTCTTTACCAAGCATGGTATCCTTCTCCAGGGAATGGTCCTTTCTGACAACATGACCAAAGTAGATGGGAGGAGGTCTGCCTATTTTTGCTTCCCAGGAGCATTCTGGCTGTACTTCTTCTACCTTAGTTTTGTTTTATTTTGGTAAACCATGGTATTTTCAGTATTCTTTACCAACACCACAATTCAAAACCAACACCTATTTTCCAGCCTTCCTTATTCATTGTCCAGCTTTCACATGTATATGAAGCAGTTGAAAATACCATGGTTTGGGTTAAGCACATCTTAGTCTTCAAAGTGATATCTTTGCTTTTCAATGCTTTAAAGAGGTCTTTGAAGCAAACTTTCCCAGTGCACTATGATGTCTGATTTCTTGACTACTGTCTTATGTATTTTGGATATGTTATCAGGAGACACTAGGGAGCTCTGGTAGCATAGTGCCTAAGGAAATTGACTGCTAACCGGAAGGCTGGTGGTTCAAACCCACCAGCCACTCCTCGGAAGGAAGATGGGGCAATCTACTTCCTTAGTGATGCTGCCTCGGAAACCCAAGGAGGGCTCGCTATGAGTTGGGTCCGACTCGACGGCACATAACAACAACAACATCAGGAGACACTAGTTCCTGGGGAAGGACATCATGCTTGGTGAAATAGAGGATCAGAGAAAAAGAGAAAGACCTTCAATGAGATGTATTACACAAGACTGCAGCAATAGCCTCAAATATAGCTGTGATGGTGAGGATGGCACAGGACTAGACAGTGTTTTCATTTTGTTATGAACATGTGGTTGCTATGAGTTTGAACCAACGCAATGACACCTAACTACAACAACAAGCCCATGAAAAATATCCAACATTGCTAGTAATTGGGAAAATGCATATTAAAACAAAATACCTTTTTTAATCAACTTGGCAAATTTTTAAAAACATTCATAGTTGGTGAAAGAGTGGAAAAATTAGTATTCTCACATACGATTGGTGATGATGAATATTGTTAGATTTTTAAAGTGAATTTGGTAATATCTATCAAATTTTAAAATGTACATTTGCAAATATGACTTGACTCAGCAATTTTGTTTCTGAAAAATATTGTTAGGTACCATCAAATCAGTTCCAACTCATAGTGGCCCTATGCACAACAGAATGAAACTCTGCCCAATCCTGTGACATCCTCACAGTCATTGCTATGTGTGAGCATTTCTTGCAGCCAGTGTGTCAATCCCTCTTGTCAAGGGTCTCCCTCTTGTTCTCTGACTCCCTACTTTAGCCAACATGATGTCCTTTTCTAGGAACTGGTGTCTCCTGATAACATGTTCAAAGTATGTGAGATGAAGTCTCACCATCTTCCCTTCTAAGAAGCATTATGGCTGTACTTTGAAGACAGATTTACTCATTCTTCTGGTAGTCCATTGTGAATATTCTTCACCAACCATAACTTAAAGGCATCAGTTCTTCCTTGGTCTTCCTTATTAATTGTCCAGCTTTCACATACATATGAGGTGATAGAAAATACCATGGCTTGGGTCAGGGGCACCTTAATCCTCAAGGTGACATCTTTGTTTTTTAACACTTTGAAGAAGTTTTGTAGCAGGAAATTGGAATTCTAAAAATTTACTCTTTATATATTTTTACACCAAAGTATCCACAGAAAATTACATGAATGTACTTTGCAGTAAGGTATATAAAACACAAAACTAGACAAATCCAGATGCTTATCTATTAGAGAATGGCCAAATATATCATCATATACCCATTTAATAGTATTATAATCAGCCATGAGAAAGAATGAGATCGATCTTAATATCCAGAGAAATCCAAGTTCTTTTAATGTGAAAGAAGAGCAAAGAGTAACACAGAGACTGATTTGTAGAAAATTTGAAGCTGTGACATATTTTGGAGTCCTTGGGCTGTGTAAACAGTTAATATGCTCAGCTTCTAATCAAAAGTTTGAAGGTCCTGTCTCCTGAGAAATGTCTCAAAAGAAAGGCCTAATGATCTCCTTGTGAATGTCAGCCATTAAAAACCGTGTGGAGCAGTTTCCCTCTGATGCACGTGGGGGTCACCATGAGTTGGAGTCAACTCAATGGTAACTGGTTGTGTATTCATCTTATATGCATTTAAAAATATTAACTGTGGTCACCTGTGAGGAGAAGAACCAGGAGTCTTAG
>NW_006921707.1:631590-651281 GCF_000298275.1 Orycteropus afer afer
CCTAACACCCTAGAGTACAATGTTTGTCTGCTATTCATAAGGTTTTCCCTGGCCCATTCTTTGAGAAGTGGATGGCCTCCTCCTTCTTCCTAGTCAACTCAATGGTAACTGGTTGTGTATTCATCTTATATGCATTTAAAAATATTAACTGTGGTCACCTGTGAGGAGAAGAACCAGGAGTCTTAGTAGGATGAAAGACTTTTACTTATCATTGCATACTGTTCTGTTTTGTTTTCCATTTTTTTTTTAAATACATATATGTTGTATTTTAAACAAAACTTAAAAACAAAAACAAACAAACAAAAAAAAACCTCAAGTGACAATTCCCCCCTTATCCGAAGTAATCCTTAGTTTCTCATTGACCACTCTTCTCCCAGCAGCTCCCACCTAATCAGGCCCAACTCAAGTTAAAGTTCCTCTATCATTCAACTTTTATGCTCCTTGAGGGGAAGGGCTGCAAGAGGGTGGAGGCTGTGAAGGTTCTTGAACATCATTCTGCCACAGAAAACTTATAGATATTATAGTTACAGAAATCTCATTTTAACAAAATTCTTAATGTTCATCCTCAGGAAGTAATAATTGAGTTTACCAATTATTTAGTCAATGGCAAAGACTCAGTCTGCTTATTCAAAATTTTTGTGTTCTCTCTGATGACTATGTTTTGAGGCTTATTTCAATTAATTATTATTGTTGTTGTTGTTAGTTGCCATCCAGTCGATTCTAATTCATGGCAATCTCGAGTAAGCAGAATCAAACTATTTTCCACAGGGTTTTCAATGGCGGATTTTTTTTGGAAAAAGATCATCAGGCCTTTCTTCTCAGGTCCCTCTCTCTGTGTGGATGCAGATTTCCAGCCTTGAAGTTAGGACCCGAGAGTGAACTATTTGCACCACCCTGGGGTCCTTCTATTAATTTTTATTAATGAATTTGATTTTTTTATGTGCTTTTTAATTTTTAAGGTCAAATATTTATTTTCTTTAATAAATGAAACCATGAAAATGTTCCTAGGCTGAACTAGATATTAATTTTGTGATTTATGAAAAGTTACTAAGATTATTGTCTCCATTCAGAATTTTTTAAAACGTGAGTTTTTTTCCTTTAAAATCCATTTTTTGCAAATACAAGATTTATCTCTTTTCTGTGTAGGTGATATCATATGGTGACTGTAATTGTAGTTAATTCCAATAAGCAAGAAAAGATTACCACATGCACAAATGAGCAATTATGGTCCCTTCCTACAGTCCTGCCCCCCATATAGCTCCCACTTCGGCCCTATTTTCCTGGGTGAGGCTGTGTGTGGTGGTCTGATTTCACTGTTATCACTGATAGCATTGGGCTTCAGGGGTGCAAAAATGGTTTCCCAAGTGATTTTCAAAAGCAATCCATCCTTCAGTAATTACATTTTTTGATAATGGAAAAGAGACTATTAATGCAGAGTACTTTAAAATCATAATTAATTGCACATGCAAATGCACTGCTAAATTTAGATGCTTAATTTGACAGCTAATTGCACTGAAAATGAAAGTGTGCCCTTAAATTGAAGACCATAGGCCCTGGCCCACCCATATGCATCTTCACTTAAACAAGCAAGTTTCCTTTCTTGATAAGTATGAAGGGGAAAAAAAAAAAAAAAAAATTACCACATATAGAAAGTGGAAGATATAGCTAATCAGCTAATCATAACTATCATAAATTTACATCTGTAATACCGTCTATTTTAAACCATATCCTCCAAAGACATGGTACTCTGGGGCTGCCATGAGTTTTAGGGCTTTCTAAAAACATATTATTTCTGAAGGCAATACTGCTCTTAAACAACAGTTCATTCTTCAACATATAGGAAACATCGTTCAATGGGTCTTTAACTCACTTCTATAACATTTAGTCTCTTAGGACTCTGAGATAAGAGGCTAGTAGTTAAATTGGAGCATTTTAATTATTACTATCTACATTTTTACTCATAGATATATTATCTCATATTTGGATGGCATTGACAACATGATTATATATATATATATATATATATATATATATATATATTTGCTTATCACCTCCACATCATAACTTCATGAGATGACTAGTGAATGTCTCATTACCCAAATTTTAAAAAGGAAACTATGACTCAAGTAGGTGATGTTATTTGCCCCCAAGAAGTTAATAGCAGGAAGAGAATTATCATCTCTATTTTTAAAACTTAGTTTGGTCATCTTTCATCAAACCTTTGGTGAATGCTAAAAACATCCTTGATGAAAAACTGAGCCTACAATCTCTAAAATTCCAAGATGAATTAGAAAAAATTTAGATAATTCTGTACATAAAATAATAAATAACCTAAAGTGCTAGACAGAGTAATGACCTTTCAAAAATGCCCAAATCTTAACCCTTAAACCTGTGGAAAGATTAGGTTATATGGCCAAAGGGATTTAACATTACAGATAGAATTAAGATTGTTAATCAGCTGACCTGAAAGAAGGGAGATTATTCTGAATTGTCTGTGTGAGCCTGATGTATTCTCAAGGATCCTAAAAGTGGAAGTTGCTGTTGTTGTTATGTGCCGTCACGTCAGACCCGACTCATAGTGACCCCTCCTTGTGTGTCCAAAGGGGTATCACTGTGGAAGTAGATTACCCAATCTTCCTTCTGAGAAGTGGCTGGTGGAAAGAGGGAGAAGGAAAAGGAGAGTCTGAAGGGAATATGACTACAGAAGAAAGGCACAGAGCGATGCAATGTTATTGGCTTTAAAAATGGAAAAAAGGGGCCATAAACCCAGGAATGAGAACAGCCTCTAGAAGCAGAAGCTGGAAAAAGATGAGCAAATGGATTCTTCCCTTGAGTCACCAGAAAGAAATGCAGCCCTACCAACATCTGACTTCTGATCTCGAGATTACTAAGAAAATAAATTTATGCAATTTTAAGACAATAAACTTGTGGTAATTAACTATGGCAGCAGATAGGAAACTAATACAAATAGTGTCCAAAAATGGAAGCAGTTGAACAGTAAACAAATATTTGTAGGATAAATTAAATTGTTTCCTAACTGTTGGGATATACCAGAGTGATTTAACCACACATGTCATTAGCCTCTCAATCCATCTCTTTCTACATGTCTAAGAACCATTCCTTACCCTTTTCTGAGTGTTTATTCACATTTACTGAAATTGTTGTTCATGGCAATTGAAATTCATTAAATTTGCTTTGAAAAGACAACTATTTCTATTTTGCTTCTCACCCAAATAAGGTTTCTCGGGTTCTGACCTTAGAAGTCCACTGCACATGAATATAATCTGCTTAGATGGCATTATCTTTTAGACATTTTACATAGTATTTTAAATTGATTACTCACTAATTCTTGAGATTCAAAACATAAATTAGTATAAAAGTTGCTTCGGTACCTGATAAGTGAGGTGAAGAGGCCTGACTTGGATTTAACTCAATCAACATACATCTTGAAATTAACCAGGCTGTATCCCTGATTCCATTAACAGTATTACATCAGTTCCGAGACATTTAAGTTTTCAAGTTTTGACATATTAGGATCAGTATTCATCATAGAATGACATTTTACAATCATCATCCAGGTGAGTGTGCACAACATGGTGAAAATTCTGTTCTTATTTGTCAACAATTCCATTAAGTTACTGATGTATATACATTGTTTTTACTGCAGTTGAAGCCTAATTGCCAATGAATGAAAAGTTAATATGTAAGTAAAACAAAACAGAACAAAAAGCATGGAAACAATGCAGTAGGGCACAAATTTGCTCTTGTTGTTGTTGTTGTTATGTGCCGTCAAGTCGGCCTGACTCATTGCGACCCCTCCTTGGGTTTCCGAGGCAGTAGTATCACTACGGAATTAGGATTGCCCAACCTTCCTTCCCAGCTCTTAGTGAAGTAAATAATTCATTACCAGAAAAATAACAAAACGTCTGGAGATATTATTATTATTTTGCATGTATTTTTGTTTGTTGTTTTGTTTTATTTTGGTTTGTTTTTCAAAGAAATAACCAAGAATTGAAGGTTGAAAATACTGAAAAATAAATGATTAAGTTCTATTATGTTTTGTTACTGAGCTATATGCAAAAGGATTATGTATTACACTCTAAACAATGAACTGAAAGTAGGAGAAAATGGCAAATCCTTTAGAGTAAATGAAAGAAATTTCAAGGCAATGAGAGGCTAGTACGACTAAATCATGCATTACACGAGACTTTTATTAAAGGATTAATTCATAATTTAATCAGCAACATTTTTTCTTTCTTAGTACAATCATTGCTATCTCGGATTAGATAAAATATGACAACAAGTCGAGAAATGGAGGAAAAAAGATAGGTGATTTAGTTTATATATTGCTCTTATAGCATGATACAGAGGCAATTTAATAGAATAGAATGGATATATTTTAAATCATTGTAGATTAGGCTATACTCAGTTTTATTACACGATAACTGGAACAATGTAACTTTTGCTGAACCTCTTTATTTTTTTTTCTGAAATGATTGTATTCACAAAATGGGATATTAATATGTATTTATAGTTTTGACATAAAGATTAAATTGGCTTCTTATCTATTTTTCTTTTCCTAAACCAAAGGGAATGTTTATAGATTAGTTATGGGAAGAGTTGCAAGGAATTTGGAGTCAAGAGACAGGAATTCAATATCTGTCTGTGCCATTCACAGTGTGACCTTACACTTGATAGCTAAATTCTTGATGGCCCTCTGTAAACTCTTCTGTAATTGCTTTCTAAAATTTCATATGTGTGACCAACAACATATGTTGGAAATTATATTATACTACTTTCAAGATTCAATTATAAAGACTGAAGCTCTACTCTGACACACTCATGCACTTTTTCTTCCTCTTTGGATCACTTTGGAGAAAGTCAGCTGTGACATCTTGAAGACACTCAAGCAATCCTGTGGAGAGACCTACTTGGCAAGATATAGACTTCCAAACAGCAGCTAGAAAGATACCAAGGAGTTAGGACAACAGTCATCTGGATGAGTGAGTCTTCTAAGAAGCAGAGTTTCTAATCCTGGTCAAGGCTTAATATAATAATGCAACCCCAGGCACTTGAAACCTCCTAAGAGATCCAAGGCCAAAACCATCCACTCTGGGATCTCTGCCCCTCAGGAATTGTGAGATAATATTTGTTTGTTGTTTTAAGTCACTACATTCTCTTGTAATTTGTTATATAGTAATAAATAACAAATACAATCCTGTCTAAAATATGAAGATACTACCATTTTCAAGAATCGTGGAAGGATCAAAAGTGGTAAGCTGTATGAGCATGCGTTGTTAACTACATAACGAATGGCTTTAAAGTACAGAAATTAATTGTCTCACAGTCCAGGAAACTAAAATGTCAAACAAGAGTGTAGGCCATGTTGGTTCCTTCTGAGGATTCTAAGAGGGAAACTTCTTGCTCCATGCCTCTCTCCTAACTTTTAGTGGTTGCCAGCAATCCTTGGTGTTCTTTTGCTACTTGTAAATGTCTCCTCACATTGCACCTCCCCCCTGTGTGCCTCTGTGTCTGTCCTCCTCTTTTATAAGACTCTGTTGTTGTTGTTGTAATGTATCAGACAATGTTTCAATGCTATTCATGGAGTTTTGTTGTTGTTGCGTGCCATGGAGCAGATTGCAAATCATAGTGACCCTATAGGACAGAGCAGAACTGCCCAGGGTTTCTTAAGCTGTAATCTTTATGGAAGCAGATTTCCAGGTCTTTTCTCCCGTGGAACAGCTGGTGGGTCAAATCATTGACCTTTCAGTTTGCAGCCAAATGCTTAACAATTAACCTACCAGAGCTCCTTTGTAAGACACTAAACCAAACGAAAAAAAAAAAAAAGAAAGAAAACCAAACTCATTGCCATCAATTTGATTTGACACATAGCTACCCCTCCTTGGGTTTCCAAGGTGGTGTATCCATGGAGGTAGATTGCCCAATCTTCCTTCTGAGGAGTGGGTGTGGGTTTGAACCACTAGCCTTCCAGTTAGCAGTCAAATACCTTAGGCTCTATGTCACTTGAGCTCCCTTGTAAGACACTAATCATAAAGAATAATGTCCCCCTCTATTCCAGTATGACCTCACTAACTTCATCCATAATATCTTCAAAGAAAGATCATACTTCCCTAAACAAAGTCACAATCACAGTTAAAGTGGTTAGGACTATACCATATCTTTTTGAGACATAATTCAATCCATAATAGATGACAATTGTTCTAAAAAGAAAGAGAAGCAAATGAACCCTCTGGATAATCGAAAAAGAAGAAAAGATTTGACAGAAAAATGGTTAAGGGGTTTGACTAGGGTGAACATATGTCCTGGTTTGCCTAGGACACAATCAGTTTACATCTACTGTCCTCGTGTGATAAAGGATAATTGTTGTTGCTGTTGTTAGGTGTTCTGAGTCAATTCCAACTCATCACAACCCTACATACAACAGAATGAAACACTTTTGGGTCCTGTGCCAGTCTCACAATACTTGCTGTACCTTAGTCCATCATTGCAGCCACTTTGTCAGTCCATGTTGTTGATGGTCTTCCCCTTTTTCGTTGACCCTCCACTTTACCCAGCATGATATCCTCCTCTAGGGAATGGTTCCTTCTGACAACATGACCAAAGTAGGTGAGATGAAGTGTTGGAGACCAAGAAAAAGACCACCAAAAGGACATGATTGCAAGGCACATGTTCTAACAACAGCTAAGAGAAGGCAAGGCCTCTCTTATGATTGAATGCTTGCTTGGTTCAAACTCTGTGTGCTTAGGTCAAAACATTGTTCCAGCAAAATAGGTTGGTAAACATTTTTCCAGTAAAGAATGTTGATTATTTTGGTAGAGAACTTCATACCTAAGAATAGTATACCTTAGTAATCATGTCATACTTTAGAATAATGTATCCTAGTAATTATTTCATACCTTAGAATCATGTACCTTAACAATCATATTATGTCTTAGAATGATACATTGTAGTTATTTTTACTATTTTTGTAAGAAATGTTAACCCAACTAATCATCTATTGTTTTGGGGCATGGGAAAAGACCTCCAGGTATGGGGAAAAGTAAAATTTTAACCTTCTAGAAAATACTTGATTGTACTGTAGAAAATACTTGATTGAATACTTGAATATATTAAGAAAATACCAAGAACAATGATGAAATCATGTGCTTATGTATAAATAAAGCAGGACGGATGCATCAGGGGTCACTCTCGCATCATACGCAGAGTGTCCACCTGGCCCTCATTCCCCTTAAACCTTTAATCCTTCCATGTTGCTTTGTTTCATGACCTATGTTGTTTTGCCAGAAGTGGCAATGAAGCCTGGCCATTCTCGCCTTCAAGGAGCATTCCAGCTGCATTTCCTCCAGGATAGATTTGTTCGTTCTTCTGGTAGTCCATGGTACCCTCAGTATTCTTCACCATCATCACAACTCAAAAGTATCAACTCTTCTTTGGTCTTCCTTATTCGTTGTCCAGCTTTCACATGCATTGAGGTGATTGAAAATACCATGGCTTAGGTTAGGTGCACCTTAGTCTTCAAAGAGACATCTTTGCTCTTCAGCACTTGAAAGAGATCTTTTGAAGCAGATTTCCCCAGTGCAATATGTCATCTGATTTCTTGACTGCTGCTTCCATTGGTGTTGATTTTGGAACCAAATAATATGACATCTTTGACGACCTCAATCTTTTCTCCATTTATCTTGATGTTGCCAATTAGTCCATTTGTGAGGATTTTCATTTTATTAATGTTGAGGTATAATTCATACTGCAGAATGTAGTCCTTAATCTTCATCAGTAAGTGCTTCAAGTCATCTTCATTTTTAGCAAGCAAAGTTGTGTTGTCTGCATACCACAGGTTGTTAATGAGTCTTTCTCCAATCCTGATCTCATACTCTTCTTCATATAGCCCAGTTTCTCAGATTATTTGTTCAGTATATAGATTGAATAAGTATGGTGAAAGGATACAATCCTGATACACTTCCTTCCTAATTTGAAACCATTCAGTATCTCCTTGTTCTCTTCAAACAACAGCCTCCTGGTCCATGCACAGGTTCCTCATGAGCATAATTAAATGTTCTGGAATTCCTATTCTTCTCAATGTTATCCATAATTTGTTATGATCCACACAATCAACTGCTTTTGTATAGTCAATAAAACACAAGAAACATCTTTCTGGTATTCTTTGTTTCCAGCTATGATCCACCTGACATCAGCAATGATATCCCTCATTCCACATCCTCTTCTGAATTCAGCTTGCATTTCTGGAAGTTCTTTTTCACTATACTGCACCAACCATATTTGAATTATCATTAGCAAGATTTTACTTGCATGTGATATTAACAATATTGTTTGATAATTTCCACATTCTGTGGGATCACCTTTCTTTGGAATGGGTACAAATATGGATCTCTTCCAGTTAGTTGGCCAGGTAGCTGTTTTCCACATTCCTTGGCATACCTGAGTGAGTGCCTTCAACCTGGACCCGTTTGTTAAAAACAATCCCTAGAGAGTTGTTCTTCACCAGTTTTTTCAAGGCAGCTTCAACTTCTTCCCTCAGTACCATTGGTTCTTGATTATATGCCACCTCCTGAAATGGGTGAACATCACCACTTCCTTTTGGTACAGTGACTCTGTGTATTCCATTCATGTTCTTTTGATGTTTCCTGCATCATTCAATATTTTGCCCATAGAATCTTTCAATATTGCAGTTCAAGGCTTGAATTTTTTCTTCAATTCTTCCAGGTTGAGAAATGTGGAACATGATTTTCCTTTTGTTTTTCTAACTCCAGGTCTTTGCACATTTCATTGTAATAATTGACTTTGACTTCTCGAGCTGCTCTTTGAAGTCTTTTGTTCTGCTCTTTTATCTTGTCATTTCTTCCATTTGCTTTAGCTACTCCCCAATGAAGGGCAAGTTTCAGTCTCTTTTGACTTCCATTTTGCTCTTTTCTTCTTTTCCTATCTTTCTAATGATCTTTTGCTTTCTTCATGTATGATGTTCTTGATGTCATCTGACAATTCCTCTGGTTTTCAGTCATTGAAAATAGATTTTCATCAAATCTGTTGTTTAGATGATCTCTAAATTCAGGAGGGATATAATCAAGGTCATATTTTAGCTCTTATGGACTAGTTTTAATTGTCTTCAGCTTCAACTTGAACTTGCATATGAACAGTTGATGGTCTGTTCCACAGTCAGCTCCTGGCCTTGTTTTGGCTAAAGATTTTCAGCTTTTCCATCACCTCTTTCCATAGATATAGTCTATCTGATTCCTGTGTACTCCTTCTGGAGAAGTCCAGGTGTATAGTTGCCATTTTTTTGTTTAAAATGTATTTGCAGTGAATAAGTTGTTGGTCTTGAAAAATTCTATCATCACTTACCCAACGGAAAAAACACTGCTCCTCCTAGGGCTAATTTTAGCCCTAGCTCCAGCATCCTTTCTATCACCAAGGACATATTTTCCAAATACCAGTGTTTATTCTTTGTTTCCAACTTTTGTATTCCAATCGTGTTTTGTCAGTTTCAGACAGCAGGAGTTGATAAAAATCTTCAATTTTCTCATCTTTGGCTTTGGTGGTTTGTGTGTAAATTTGAATAATAATAGTTTTAACTGGTTTTTTTTGTAGGCATATGGATATCATCCTATCACTAACAGCACTGTACTTCAGGGTAGATCTTGAAATGTTCTTTGTGATGATGAATGCCATGCCATTCCTCTTTAATCTATCATTCTCAGCATAGTAGATCATATGGTCGTCTGATTCAAAATGGCCCAAATCAGTCCATTTCTGTTCACTAATGCCTAGGATGGGAGCTCTGGTGGTGTAGTGCCTAAGGCATTTGATTGCTAACAAGAAGGCTGGTTGTTTAAACCCATGAGCCACTCTTCAGATGGAAGACTGGGCAATCTACTTCCATAGAGATACCGCCTCAGAAACCCAAAGAGGGGTCGTTTTGAGTGGGAATTGACTCTACAGCAGGGAGATTGGTTTAGTTTGGTTTGGTTTAATGCCTAGGATATTGATTTTTATGCATTCTATTTCATATTCGACAAATTCCACTTTTCCTATATTCATGCATACTTCATACATTCTGTTTGGATTTTTAATGGATGTTTGCAGCTGTTTCTTCCCATTTTGAGTAGTGCCCCATCAGCAAATAGAGGTCCCAAAAGCTTTACTCCATCTGCATCATTAAGGTTGACTCTACTTTGAGGACACAGCTCTTCCCCAGTCTTATTTTTAGTGCCTTCCAACCTGAGGGGCTCATCTTCCATCATTATATTGGAAAATGTTTCATGGTGATTCATAAAGTTTTCCAGTAATAAATTAATGTTTCACTGCTATTCATAAAGTTTTCACTGGCCAATTCTTTGAGAAGTGGATGGCCCCTTCCCTCTTCCAGGTCTTAGTCTGGAAGCTCCACTGAAACCTCTCCACCATAGGTGACCCTGCTGGTATTTGAAATACCGGTGGCATGGCCTCCAGCCTCACAGCAACATGCAAGCCACCAGAGTACAAACTGACAGTACACACAGTACAAACTGACAGATGATTAGCAGTTATTATTTGCCTCTCAGAATTATCTTGCTTTAGGTGATAAACTATTTAGTGAACCCTGGATTAACTGACAGGAGGCTTATAAAGTCACCCTCAGAGAATTAAAAAGAGCAGGCAGGGGGATCCAAGGGGAAGCAGTCCTCTTAATATCTGGGTAAGGGGAATGGGTAACCATAGTCAATATTGCAGGAAGTGTGAGCTTGCTGACTGAGGAGACATGATGAAGCAGTAACTAAGGGGCCACTTTGTTGTTGTTGTTGTTGTTATGTGCCGTCGAGTCGGCCCCGACTCATAGCGACCCCTCCTTGGGTTTCCGAGGCAGTATCACTACGGAAGTAGGATTGCCCAACCTTCCTTCCGAGGAGTGGCTGGTGGGTTTGAACCGCCAGCCGTCTGGTTAGCAGGCAAAGTGTCTTAGCCACTATGCTACCAGAGCTCCCTAGTGACTTTTAAAGGGCAATTTCTGAGCATTTTTGATACAGTAGCTGCAATCCTAAGGAAAGTAAAAATGAGTTAGTGGTGTTGCACTGGCTGTCTATACTTTAGAAAATGTTTAATAGTTAAATGAAGGAAAGGAATAAAAAATGAGGAGAGTATGTGAATAGATTTATCATAAGAGAAAAGGAAATGCAAAAGGCACTAAAACATAAAAAGATAATTCAAATTAGAATTATGCTGCAGTATTATTTTTTTTAAGTATCATATTGGAAATGGTGAGAGGAAACTCTTGGTAGAGATTAAAGTCTTGCAATTGCAATGGAGGGTGATTTAGCAATATGTTTGAATATAAAAAAATGCATGCTCCATTTGAACTAGCAATTTCTGCTTTAAGAAATTATGCTACAGATAATTTTTGCCTATGTGCATCATTTATATGAGAATATTTATTACAGAATTATTCCTAACAACAAAATATTGGAAATAACCTAAATGTCTTTCAATAAGGAATTAGATTAATAGAATAGAAAAATGTTGAGTGCTTATACATATTAAGCACATATTAAGTGCTTCATATACATTGAATAATTTATTTCTTCTTAACAAGCTTCTGAGATAAAGATGGATACCATCTCCCTTTTATAGATGAAGTAACCTGTCCATGGTAATATAGCTAGAAAATGGTAGAACTGATATTTGATCCCAGAACTTGTTCTTGCAACTATTGATATAAATATACTGTTGACTATAAAGGAGTTCTGGGATCTCTGGTAGTGTAGTGCCTAAGACATCTGACTTCTAACCAGAAGGCTGGTGGTTCAAACCCAACAGCCACTCCGAGAGGAAGATTGGGCAATCTACTTCTGTAGTGATACTTCCTTGGAAACCCAAGGAGGGGTCACTATGAGTCGGATCTGACTTGATGGTAGTGAGTTTGGTTTTTTTGGTTATAAAAGAGTTCTGGTGTCATAGTGGCCAACACATGTGACTGCTAATGAGAAGGTTGGCTGTTAAAACCCACAAGCCACTCTGCCCAAGGAAAACTGGGCAATGTATTTCCACAGAGATGTACTGCCTCCGAAACACAAAGGGGGTACCTATGAGTCAGAATCAACTTGATGGCAGTGAGTTTGGTTTGGTTTGGTTTTATGAAGAATGAAGTATTTTATTGTTAATCTTAAAAAGAATGAAGTAAACCTGTATTTACTTCTGTGGATTGATCTCCAAGACACAGTTTTAAGTAAAAAAAAAAAAAAAAAGGAAGACACAAAGTAATATGTTTAATATACTATCACTTGTGTGAAAGAATATATTTATGCTTGCCTATGGTGGTGTGGTAGTTCTGGTGATGTAGCACCTAAAGCATTTGACTGCTAACCAGAAGGCTGGTGGTTTAAACCCACCAGCCAATCCTCAGAAGAAAGGTTGGGCAATCTACTTCTGTAGTGATAGTGCTTCAGAAACCCAAGGAGGGGTCATTATTAGTCAAATCAACTCAAAGGCAGTGGGTTTGTTTGTTTGTTTTGGTTTTATGTATAGACTTGGTGGCATAGTCATTAAGCCCTTGGCTACTAATAGAAACATGATTCGAACAGTGGCATCACTAGGGTTGTTGTCACCCACTATCCCCCTTCTAGTGGGTGGAGTGGCTTTTCTTCCTTTCCCTGCCCCTGTCCCACTAGCACTGCTCTGGTCCTGTCCCACTAGCCCTGACCCCATGCCTCCCCACTGCTCCTCCCCTCTCCAATTGGCCAAGACAGAGACCCTCCTCTCTGTCCAATGGTGGGTGCCATTCTGCCTGCCTGCACCCTAACTGGTGGCTGACCAAAGTGGGGGGTGAAGTTTGGGTGGTGGGGTGGTGGTAGTGGAGCTCATGAGTTACCACACTGAGTGAAGGGTGACACAACCCTCGTGATGTTATTGTCTTGGTGGCCTCTCCCCTTGTGACACTGATAAGCCTAGCTGAAGCAGCTGCTGCCCACATTCTAGTCATTTTGGTTTCACCTCTCTGACAGTATTAAGGGGTGTGATTCTCACCCTACCCCAACATCCTTAGTGATGTCACTGGGTTGGAATTTGGAGCTCTGTTGGCATAGTAAGTATGTGACTGCTGACCAGAAGGCTGGTGGTTCAAGGCTGGTGGGGCAATCTACTTCCGTAAAGATTTACCACCTCAGAAACCCAGAAAGAGATCTCTTTGAGTCGGAAACAACTCAATGGCAATGAGTTTGTTTTCTTTCTTTAGCTAGAGAAAGATGTGGCAGTCTGCTTCTGTAAAGACGCACAGCCTTGAAAACACTTTGAGGCAGTTCTATTCCGTCCTATAGGGTTTTATGAGTTGGCATTGACTCAATGGAAACAGGATGCATAGATTACTTCTGTAAGGTTATACAAGAGACCGTGCTTGTCTCTAAGACGATGGCCAATAGCTGGATGAGGGAGCTGGGGGAACTTATGTTTTATTATATACACTTTTGTCTCTTTTGAATTTTGTACTATGTGTCTACTATCACCTGTTTTCTTGGAAATTGTAGAACTTTGCTTCATTATCTTATGAAAAGGAAGAGCATTCAGCCTGGGAATAAAGCATTCTATTGCAACAGTGATACAGCACTGAAGAGTGGGCACGTAATGGGCCATTAGCAGTGGATGTTCTTATAAAGACTGCAAACACTGTGGTACTGTGATGGTGATTGCTTTAAAATAAATATGTTTTCTTTTTCTAATGTAGTTTCAGATCTTATAAATACCTTATGTTTGCTGCAAAAAATTTTCAGGATGAAATAAATACAATAGGGTTGAAAATGACTGACCGCCCTAGTCCTGCCCCTCCTCCGCGAAACACACAAAGGATAATCCACACTAGTGATAAGAAATGCTTTGAAATTGAGACTTCATGGGTCAAAGGAAGCAGAATATAACAACCAGAAGCAGCAATTCGGAGCAAAGCCTATTTGTCTTAAAAATTTTAAATGCGTAAGAATTGGGAGTGCAGAGAAGATCTTTTTTTTTCAATATAGAGGTTAAAAGGAACTGATTTTCTTAACATTTTTATGGACAGCATCGAGAAAAACGGGAATTCCAGAACACTTAATTGTTCTCATGAGGAACCTGTACATAGACCAGAGGCATTCATTGGAACAGAACAAGGAGTTACAGTGTGGTTTAAAATCAGGAAAGGTATGCATTAGGATTGTCTCCTTTCACCGTATTTATACAATCTTTATGCTGAGCAAATGATCTGAGAAGATGGATTATATGAAGAAGAAAACAGAATCAGGATTGGAGGAAGACTCATTAACAACCTGTGATATGCAGATAACACAACCTTGATTGCTGAAAGTGAAGAAGACTTGAGGCGCTTAATGACTGCGGTGTAGTAAATCACTTAGTGTGGCTTTTTTACCCATAAATCTTTGTAAACTCAGATGTGGAATTTGCCATGAGCAACTGAGGAGCTCCTGATTGCTAAAGTTGTCCACCTGGGGTATTTCTGTTGGGAGTGGCACCAAACAATCTTCTGGGAGGTTCCTGCTCTCTCTCAGGTGTTTAGAATTCTGATGTTATGATTGGTTGGTTTGGCCACTCTGCCCGGCTCAAAAGGAGGCCTCCTAGGGGCACAACTGTCTCTGACTGCTGGCTGAGGAAGGACGCACCCCTGAGAGACACGCATTGCTGGGAAAGAGACGCAAGAGACATGCATTGCTGAGAGAGACACCAGGGGACACGCACTGCTCGGAGAGAGACTGTGAGAGATGGTGGGCTGAGAGACAGACAGAGCATTTTTCCTGAACCAAGGAGGGGTCGCTATGAGTCGGGTCCGACTCGACGGCACATAACAACAACAATAGCGTGAATGCTCCTTAGAAGCAAGAATGGCCAGACTTCATCTCTTACGTTTTGGTCATATGGTCAGAAGTAACCAGTGCCTGGAGAAAGGTATCATGCTCAGTAAAGGAGAGGGTCAGCAAAAAAGGGGAAGACCCTCAACCAGATGGATCGACACCATGACTGCTAAGATGGGCTCAAGCATGGCAACAATTGTGAGGAGTTTCAGGACCAGGCAGTGTTTCATTCTGTTGTACGTAGGGTTGCTATGAGTTGGAACTGACTCAGTGGCAACACAAACTTACAACACAGAAATTCTAGAAGACAGGGAAAATAATCTCTGAATCAACCATAATCACCATTTTAAGAGAATCAGTGAAATCTTTTGAGTATGTATCTTTCCAGACATTTATATTATTGCATATTTTAATCAGACAGTAGATATAGTTTTGCATTGTACTTTTTTATTTATTAACCCATGCCCCCCATTTCTCATGACTGCAAATAATTTCTTTCATTTACCAGTCTATCATAGTTCTCCAGTGTTATGCATTGTTTTTGGTTTTTTACTTAATATCACTTATGAATATTTTTGTGCATATGGCTTTTTTGAGATTATTTCTTTAGGGTTATATATAAAAAATGTTAAGATGCTATGGAAGAAATTATTATTTTTATTCTTGCAAGTCACTTTGCTAAACTATATATTTTAATATTTGCCATTTTTCTGAAGTTGACATCTTAATGCCATTTATGGATAAGAATGTTAAGCTTAGAGATATGAACTAGCTTATTCAAGATCATGCAGCTGACAGGGAGCTGGATATGAACCCCAAAAAGATAATGAAAAATAAGAAGCTAAAACTCAGTGTAAGATGCAGCCCAATGAAGAAAATGGACATGAAGACTGGTGCTCAGTCCTTAGTTCTAAAGTTCCATAAAGACAAAAATCAGCTTTCTAGCTCTGTTGTTGTTGTTGTTGTTATGTGCCGTCGAGTCGGCCCCGACTCATAGCGACCCCTCCTTGGGTTTCCGAGGCAGTATCACTACGGAAGTAGGATTGCCCAACCTTCTAGCTCTAGTGCCTTTCTATTCTGTTTGGTGCACCTAACAGATTGTATCCTCCAAACAACTAAAGACAAATATTAAATTATTCCATTTATCATTCCTTTGAACTATGAAAGGGCTGGACATGATGTTGATAGCTGAAACTTTAGGCTCTTTAGGAAAGCTTCAATTACTAGCTTAAATGGAAGTCCATATTAAACCCTAAAGATTTAAGAACTATTTCTCGGAATAATTAACTGGTACTTCACTTATATCTTTTTCAAGCATACATTGCTTAGAGATGCTTTTTCCCCTAGAGTTAAACTTCTGCCAAAAAACTGAAATAAATAATAACTACAGATTTCAACAATTAATTCCAATTTGCTTAAAATTAAATTGTCATGGTCTAAACTAAGTAAGGCATTTGACTGCTCACCAGAAGGCTGGTGGTTCAAACCCACCAGCCACTCCTCAGAAAGAAGTTTGGGCAATCTACTTTCGTAGTGACAGTGCCTCGGAAACCCAAGGAGCGGTCGTTATGAGTCGGATCCAACTCCACAGAAGTGGTTGTGTTGCGTTTGCAGACTAAGTAAAAAATGGTCAATGTAGTGGTTTAAGAAATGATTTATCTGTGCTTAAATGGGGCCTTCATCAAAGAACTGTGACTAAAAGGAAATTCTGGAAGTGTATTATGGGGAGATGGGGAAGAAAAAAAAAGGACCTAGGACTTTTCTGTACAAACTATTGTCTGTACTTTAGCCATAAACCACAGTCAACTCTTGCCAAAGGGTCCACAGTCAACTCTTGCCAAAGAGTCCATTTGGTTCCTTTTAATTTTTAAAGAGCATTCCTTACATTAGTGATGAATCCACAAATGTGATATGAAACCAAATCTACAAACTTTCAAGTACTTCTTATTTCTCAGAAGGATTCAGCAGAGGCAGAATAAAATGTAATACAATGAAAAGAAATGTATAAGCATCTGCAGTGGACTGAAATAATAGTAAAGGAATGATAAAACAAAATATATCATTCACCAGAAAAAGAAAGAAGAGGTTTTTAAAATCCTAACAGGAAAATATCCTGCTGTTATCTGAGAAATAGGTCATTAAGCTGTGTCTCAATGTCTAGGGAAGTTATTCCTTGGTTGGTCTGTAACCCGGGTGCCTAAGTTGGACATGTTTTTTTTTTCCCCCTGAGAGGCTCTGACGTAATTCTGTTCAAGTTTAGAAAAGACCTAGCTTGCTTTCTTTTGATGCTGTTTGTCACCTTCTTTTCTGGGGCTTACCTTTTAATTTCCTTACTTGGGATTCTTATAAGACTGTAAATTTAAAAATCAAGACATTACTTTAAAGGAGTTCCAGTAAGATGACAGAATAGGCAGACAAACTACACAGACCCTCTTCAACAAAGAAAAGGGGAACCAATTAATACAGATACAGAAGATAATCCTAGAGCCCTGAGTTTTGAAAGGAAAGATACAGAAGTGCACTAAACTTCAACTAGTAGAAGAACCTGCATGAAAACACCAAAAAAGGAGACATGCAGAGCTGTGGTCGGTCAGCAATATTGACAGCATGGACCACGTGGATATTACCAAGTGGTGTTAGAACCTAAGAATTAATCTAAAAATCGGCCCTGCTAGCCCAGGGTCTGCATGAAGGACTGCACTGGTGGCTGGTGAGCGTAATGTCTAAGGCAATTGACTGCTAACCAGTAGGCTAGCGGTTCAAACCTGCCAGCCACTCCTCGGAAGGAAGATAGGGCAATCTACTTCTGTACTGATACTGCCTCAGAAACCCAAGGAGGGGTCCCTATGAATCGAGTCCAACTCTAAGGCACATAACAACAACAACAACAGTGAAGAGGAAGGTGGGCTGAGCTGTGGACTTTTGCCTGTCCGAAGGGTGCAGCTATTTTGAATGTTAACAAGTGGTTCAACCATTTTGGATATTTAAAGCGATAGTTTTCTCTCAGATTCCAAGCACCTAAGAATAGGCTCTATTTGCCAGGGACCACAAGGACATTCTGGACAGGAAGCACTGGAAAGGTGTGATATTCCCCTTGTTACTCTTTTACCTCATACCTCTTAGTGAACAGAGGTGAGGCCATTCCTCACTCCCACCCATCTCTAAGCCAGCAGGAATTCCATCCCAGTCTGTGTGCTCTGGCAGAGCCTGGATGCCCTGCCCTCCCCAGATTTTTTCCTTTTTTTTTTTTTTTTGCAGTTTGTTTGTTTTTGTCTTTTTGAAAATTACTTGTTTTCCTTTTTTTTTTCCATCCATTTTTATTATTATTCTTTACTCTTCCTTTCCCAGGTTCTAGTTTTCAATTTTTTCTCTCTTACCTGTTCCTGGTTTCCATTTTTTTTTTTCTTTCTCGTGGTTCTCCATATTCCTTGTTTTTCTTTTCACTTTTTCCCATTTTTTTTTTTCTTTATTCTCCTACTCTACCTCTTTACTTTTATTGCCCCTTCCCCAGACATTGCAGGGCTTTTGTTTTTGTTATCTTTTTCCCCCTTTTTCTGTGCATATTCCTTTTGGGGTTTTAAAGTATTTCTTTAAATATTTTCTCTCATTTATTGCCTTTCAACTTCTTTTTTCCTCCTCTTTTTTTAATTTTCTTTCTCTTTTTGGTGACTTTTTCTGTGTGTTTATGCAGTGTATGTTTTTTATCCTCTTGCTTTTACTTTTTTTTTTTTTTTGATGGTTTTTCGATTGTTGTTTTGTCTCAGTCAGACACAGCAACTGTACCCACATGATGCAACTACACCCATGCCTCCTTCAGCTCTACTTAATGGGTGAGAGCCACCACTTCTTTCTCCACCAACTGACCAATGACAAATGACCACCAAGAAGAGCCTGACTGCCCCTTAACTGCTCTTCACAAACAGTTAACAGAGATCTGTGTAGCCACTCTCATTCTCTATCACAACCACCAGGAGATGGGTGGTTGGTGCATAGGTGCTGGCAGCTAGCAAATAGAGGAACAAGGTACCCTGCTTACTCAGATAGATTACAAAAAAAAAAAAAAGACCTTGGGTGAATCACTCCAAAATACAATCACCAATTAACTATAAATACAACAATGTTACAATGTCTCAGAGACAACAGACCATCACAGTCCACACAAAAAAGCAAGATAAAGTGTCGTAGAAACAAGAACCAGGATACAAAACCAGAACACATCCTTGAGAAAGAAGCAGAATTGGAACTCCCTGATAAGGAATTCAAAAGAATTATACTTAAGTACCTTCAAAAGATTGAGAGGCAGATCAAAGAAAACACTGACAAAATTAAGAAAAACACAGACAAAACCCTAGAACAATTTTGGAAGAAAATACAAGAAAACAATGACAAATGGAAAATTAGAAATGATACAAAATCTACAAATAGAAATGCCGAAGATTAATACTAAATTTTCAGAAATAGATACCACATTGAAAGGGCAAAAGAGCACAATCAAATCAATGGAAGACAGAATTAATGTGACTGAAACAAATACCTGAATACTTCTTTGGAAAGGGGTCAATCACAAAAGAGATCAAAACAAAATTAATAAAGCCTAAGATTCATGTGGGATATCACCAAAAGGAATAACCCATGTGTAAGCTTGGGTAGTGTAGTGCCCAAGGCACTTGACTGCTAACCAGAAGGCTGGCAGTTCAAACCCACCAGCCACTCCTTGGAAGGAAAGTTGGGCAATCTACTTCTATAGTGATATCACCTCAGAAACCCAAGAAGGGGGTCACTGTGAGTCAGGTCTGACTCAATGGCACATAACAACAACAACAACAAATCAGAATTCCAGAACAGGAAGAG
>NW_006921707.1:653066-654303 GCF_000298275.1 Orycteropus afer afer
AGCACTATTTACAATAGCCAAAAGATGGAAACAACCTAGGTGTCCATCAACTAAGGAATGGATATCCAAACTATGGTACATACACACAATGGAATACTATGCAACCTTAAAGAATAATGTAGAATCTGCAAAACACCGCATAAGATGGATGAATTTGGAGGAAATTATGCTGAGTGAAATAAGTCAATCACAAAAGGACAAATATTGTATTAGTCCGTTATTGTAATAGTCAAGGAAATGTTTATCTATGGAAAACCATTTTCTTTGTTGGTTACCAGGGATGGGAGGGTAGGGTAGGGAATACTGTTAGATAGATAGAGATAAGTTTTGATTTGGGTGAAGAAAAGGTCAATGTACCAAGTGTAAGTGATCAATATAGTGGCATTAGGGAAGAGAAAGACAGAGAGAGGTATGTGGGAAGTGCAGACAACAAATATGAACTCTTTTGCACATATAGTACAGCATGGTCAGTGAAGGCAAATACTGGTATATGGGTGGATGGATGGACAGGCTGAAATATTAGGTATGTATATGAAGTGGAGAGTGCACCCAGGAACATGTATGGGGTTGGCAGACAATGGTCCAATAACTTTATGTGTATGATCTGAATTCCCAGGTGTATAATGGGGCTGACAAGGGGCAATGTTGTAGTCACTGCTTGGTCACAGCCAGCTACCCAGAGGGACTGAGTAGTAGAACCTGTGGGCTTGGGACCATAGTCACAGAAGACATCAAGCTCAACTGGCATAACATATTACACAAAACATTGTTCCACCTCCTACTGTGGCAAGTAGTGACTGAGATCTTAAAAGCTTGCAAGCTGCCATCTAGATGCAATGATGGGTTGCTCCTCATCCAGAACCAAGAAGAATGGAGAAAACCAAAAATTCATGGAAAAAATTATTCCTAGCAACTGGTACACCATCCGATCTGCAGCCTATACGACTATGAGACCAGAAGAAATAGACGATGCTCAGCTACTACTGTTACTTGGAAGAGGATCTTTGTAGGAGATACTGGATAGACAGGGAGAACAATGTGGAACAAAACTCAATCATTTGGGAAAAAAAAAAAAGCAGGGAAAAGTTTTGCTGGCCCAATGGAGGCTGGTAGAACCAGTGAGACTATGGCCCCTAGCTGCCCTTCAGGTCTGGAATTGAATGCACACCTGTGGCTTCCAGCCAAACAATAGACAGGCATATCAGTTGAGCATTTACCTGAGGTAGATACACTCCTT
>NW_006921707.1:654498-661485 GCF_000298275.1 Orycteropus afer afer
AAAAAAAAAAAAAAAGTCCAAGAAAGAATCCTGGAAGCAGCATAGGAAAAACAAAAAGTTGCCTACAAGGGCCACAAGTAAGACTAAGGTCTGATTTCTCACCAGAAACTATGCAAGCAAGAAGACAATGAGATGGTATGTATAAAACTCTGAAAGAGAAAATATTTCCAACCAAGGATTATATACCCAGCAAAACTGTCCCTCAGATATGATGGTGAAATTGGGAGATTTCCAGATAAAAAAAAGTTAAGGGAATTTGTTAAAAACAGACCAATCTTACCAGAGATACTAAAAGGAGTCCTTTGAACAGAGAACCAATAATAGGAAACAACAACTGACCATTAACACAAGATGACATAATCCATAAACCAATACAGCTATGAAAGTATTCAAAGTAAAATAAGTTTACAAGATTGTAAACAAGGAACCAGAGACATCAATTGGCAAATGAGGACAATACAAACCTAAAAGAGGAAGAAAAAAAAATTATGTAGTTGCAGAACTTCTAAATGGGCCATCTGTTGAATACTATTATTCTGCTGATAAATAAATAAATAAAGTAGCTCAAAGAGAAATAATCCACAGTGTGCATGCGTATTTAAGCAAAAATAAATATATCAGATACAATTAAATATCTTTTTATTTAAAGTTCATAGATAGCAAATGTCCCTTTAAAAAATAATATGTTCCAAATAAAGAGCTATTCCATCATCATAATTATATACTCACATGTACAGAAATATGGAGGGTGCTAAAACCAGAGCAGGGCACACAGATTTATATTATTAGAAAGAGTAGTGACTGCTAACCAGAAGTCTGGAGGTTCAAACCCCCCAGCCACTCCTCAGAAGAAAAGTGGGAAAATCTACTTCCATAGTGATACTGCCTCAGAAACCCAAAGAGGGGTCTTCATGAGTCGGGTTTGGCTGCATGGCAGTGAATTTGGTTTGGTTTGGTTTGGTAGTAAGTCATAAGACCTAGAGATCTCTGAAAGAAGGGTGGAAACGGAGGTGACTATAGACCACGCCTGAGAAGGCCAGTCACTGTGGGAACAAAAAAAACTCCAAGAAATTCTTTCTCATTTTTAGCCAGCTCAACAGATGTAAGATCAGAACTGGAGAGTCATAAGATGGAAAATAAAGGGGCATATGCTAGCTTCTGAGCTATTCATGGAGTTACTGTTAACCTGTTCATTTGTGGTTGATTCAGCTTGGTACAATGCCTTGATATTTAATGACTGGCAGATTATAACAATTAGGCTCATATAACATATATTCAAATATAAACCATGATTGGAAAAAAAAAAAAAAAATCCACTGCCATCAAGTTGATTCTAACTTTGGGTTTCCAAGGCAGTAGATCTTTATGGAAATAGATTTCCTGGTCTTCCTTGTGCAGAGTGGCTGGTGGGTTTGAACTACTAGCCTTCTGTTTAGCAGGCAAATACCTGAGGCACTGCATCACTAGAGCTCCTTTATGATTAAAAATAGGTAAGATAATTAATTAAACTAAAAACCCAAACATTCTGAGCCAATGATATGAGATGCAGAAACCACTCCTGCCAAGGTAAGCACAGGTAAAATGTAAAGCTTAAGGTGCAACACACACCTCCTTTCTTTTCCCTTCCCTGTACTCAGCCTAATCTTCGCAGAATCTTCATTCCTTAGAAAAAATCAGGAAGGACAAGCTATTCATAAATTCATGGTCCTGAAGCCTCAAGTCATACTACATAACTGGACTGTTAGTGGTAGATGCTATGATACATTATTTATTCCTTGGGCACAGCTTTGCTTGTTCCTGTGAAAGTTTTATACAGAGAAGTTTTGGGATTAAGCTTCTATTAAAATTAATATTACTTAAAAGATTATTAAAATGAGGGAAGGAAGATAGAAATGTTGTTGTTGTTGTTAGGTGCCATTGAGTCAGCTCTGACTCATTGCAACCCTATGTACAACAGAACGAAATACTGCCCAGTCTTGTGCCAGCCTAACAACCCCTGCTATACCAGCTAAAAAGGCATGGAGGCCACATCTTCTGACCTCTTCTAACTGCACAAGAGGAAGACAGAATCACCATCAGTAGGCCAAGGCCTATTCCTGCCAGGCCAGACATGCTGCCTCCCTCCAGCCCTTTCACCAACCCTGACACCAACCATTCATCCCACAGCACTCACTACTTTTCTGCTGGGTTTGATAATTCACTGCAGTGGCCATACAGAAATCACAGATTATGGGGTTTACTAGGGAAGCACCAGGCTACAATTCAAGTTCAGGGAAAAATGCTCAGTCTCTCTCAGCCTGCTGTTTCTCAGCCAACAGTCTCTCACAGTCTCTCTCCCAGCAGTGTGTGTGTGTGTCCCTTGGTGTTTCATTCAGCAATGCATGTCTCTTGTGTCTCTTCCCAGGAGTTTATGTCTCTCAGGAGCACGTGTCTCTTTCAGCAGCATGTCCTTCTCAGCCAGCAGTCAGAGAGACTTCTGCCTCTAGGAGGCCTCCTTTTGAGCCTGGCAGAGTGGCCAAACTAACCAATCATAATATCAGAATTCTAAGCACCTGAAAGAGAGTGAACTTCCCAGAAAACTGCTTGTGCCATGCCCAACAGAAATACCCCAGGTGGATAACATTTACAGTCAGGAGCTCCTCAGTTGCTTATTCCACCACTGAGTTTACAAAGACTTATGGTTAGAAAAGCCATACCAGGTAATTTACTACACTGCAATACCTAAGACCATAGTTGTAGCCACTGTGCCAGTTCATCTCATTAAGGGTCTTCCCCTTCTTTTTTGACCCTCCATTTTACCAAGCATAACATCCTTGTTCAGGAAATGGTCTCTTCTGACAATATGACCAAAGTCGATGAGATGAAGTCTGGCCATTTGCTTCCAAGGAGTATTCTGGCCACACTTTTTCCAGGGCAGATTTATTTATTCTTCTGGCAGTCCATGGTACTTTCAGTATTCTTTGCCAATACCACAACTCAACACTTCTTCGGTCTTTCTTATTCATTATCCAGCTTTCATATGCATATGAAGTGAAGGAAAATACCATGGTTTGGCGTAGGTGTACCTTAGTCTTCAAAGAGATATCTTTGCTCTTCAGCACTTCAAAGAGGTCCTTAAAGAAAAACCTCAGAAGAAGGAAGGGGCCATCCACTTCTCAAAGAATTGGCCAGTGAAAACCTTATGAGTAGCAGTAAAACACTGTCTGATATATTACTGGAAAGAAGGGAATAAAGTTCATTATATTGAGCTACTCCATCAAGTGTGGGTATTATTTTGTTCCCAAGTATGTCAGTTTGTGTCTTTTGGGGAAAAAAAAAAAAAAAAAAAGATGCCTTCTGATGACATTCAGGCATGAGACTTGTGAAAGGAGAGAGCACAGGAGGGAGGAATCCTTATGAGGAGTCTCACACTGCAGTGAATCTCTGAGAAAGTCTATATTAGCTGCCTTTGAGTCTACCTCTAACTCATGATGACCTCCTATGTTACAGAGTAGCAACGCCCCATAGCGTTTTCTTGGCTATAGTATTTATAGAAACAGATCACCAGACTTTTCTTCAATGGAGCCATTGAGTGAGTTCAAGATGCTAACTATTCAGTCAGCAGCTGACTGTAAACCACTTAAGCCACCCAGATTCTTCCAAGAAAGTCTAGATCAAGCCAAAGGGGGAGCCCTAGGGAAACATTTTTTATTGTAAGCATCTGACATCAAGTTGAAAAGACCTAATTCTATCATCCTGTAAAATGGCAATAGTAGTAATGTTGTTGTTGTTGTTATGTGCCGTCGAGTCGGCCCCGACTCAAAGCGACCCCTCCTTGGGTTTCCGAGGCAGTATCACTACGGAAGTAGGATTGCCCAACCTTCCTTCCGAGGAGTGGCTGGTGGGTTTGAACCGCCAGCCTTCCAGTTAGCAGTCAAGTGCTTTAGCCACTATGCTACCAGAGCTCCTAATAGTAGTAATAGTTGGTTCCATTCCTCTCTACTTCAGCGGGGGTGGGGGGGTGGATAATATGAATCAAGATCAGCCCAAGACTGATCCCTATGAGGTGGAGGTCAAGCACACCTCCATTTCACAACATTTTTTACCAATTCTGACACAAGCCATCTCTCCCATGGCACTCTCTCTTTTCTGGATTCTATAATCCATTGCAATGGCCACACAGAACTCAAAGACTATACTTAAGGTGAAGTGGTTTATTAAGGAACAGATCACAACTTGGGATGAGCATCAACAGGCTACATTTCAGGATCTAGATCAAAAAGCCTGCAGGCAAAGTTTCCCTTCCTCAGTACAGGATAGCTCTCAAGACCACACAGATCTTTCTCTCTCTCAGGACAGGTCTCTTTTCAGCCCCCTTAGGACAAGCTATTCTTACCGCCCCCCCCCAAACACATACACCTCAGGACAGGCTTCTCTTGACCCTGCTGTCCATCAGTGCAGGCTCTGCTGCTGCCCCCTTCCAAGCCTCTGGCTGTTTTCAGTGTTACAGACCTTAATCCTTCTCTGTTTCTTCCTTCTGCTGCTTCTTTCAGCTTCTCTTCCTGCTTCCTTCTGTCTTTAAAAAACCTCTATGGAGATGGTTGCTTAAATAAACAAATTCCTTGTCAATTTCAAGGCATGTCTCCTTCCAGTGAGGGGGCCCCACAAACTGACCAATCCCCTCTCAATAGGCCACTGACACTTCATTTGCATAGTAGGTTTTAGTTACCTTGTTTACATAGTACCTAGTCACTTCATTTGCATGGGTATATCAATCAATCACAAGGCAGGCTGCAGCCCACAAACAGACAAAAAGTCAAGTTGTTTACAATAATATCAACCTCAAGAAAGTAACAAACTCTCTGGAGTATAAAACTAGGACAAAGGTAACTCCTCAGGGCTTAGGGAATAGGTCTCTCAAGTTGTTTTCTAAAGAGGCGGCATACAGGAATTCACTTCACCACACACCCTGTTCTGATTACCTAGTGCCACTCTGACAGGAATATACCACAAATGGGATGGCTTGAACAAACAGGAGTTTATTCTCTTACAGTTTAGGAGGCTAGAATTCCAAGTTCACAGTGCCAGGCTCTAGGGGCTGTGTGATGTTAGGCAGAAGCAAACCCAAGCCACTAACGTTTCAGTTAGCAGCTTCCTCCAGATGTCAAGCCCCGATGAGACAGCCTGATAGGACAACCAAAGTGACAGAACCAGCCCAGACTGGAAAGTCTCATGCAGTGACAAACTTCCTCTTGTGAAGCCCCCTCATGCTAATTAAGTACAGACCCATGCTAACAGCTAATTGGACCCCACCATTTCCTTAGTGTCCCCACTTAGGTCCTCCACAAGACTATAAGCCCTACCCTCCCCAGCCAGCCGGTGCGACTTCTTGGGCCCTTCTCAGGGACCTGTGAACCTTGCCCGGGCCCCTCTCGGGGACCCGTAAACCTCACCCGGAAACTCAGAATAAAAACTTCTCTTTAACCTCACTTTTGTGCCTCCTCTTCTCCTTACTGTGCCCTTCCATGTGAAAACCCCTCAATCTTGTGCTTCAGCTCTGCCTCTTGCTCCCAGCCCACTGAAGCTGATAACAAGCCCAAGGTCGACAAATAAAATGGCACAGTCTCGATCTTACCAAACCACATGGCAGGCCATTAATTCAAGTCTATTGAAAGTCCCAGGATTGGTAGAGCATGGCAGGCTAACGACACAGCCACAAGCAGGGTTCAAGTGTGCCATAAACTAGAGACCATTCCCAAAGCTGTTTTTTATATACGGGAACCAGACCACATAACCAAAGCAGCTACTCAGCATTGAGATGATTGCCAGTCTCATCATGGGGAATAACTACCACCAGCTGCCCAGCAACTCAAACCAGGCCCAGCCAAGTTGACACACATTTAACCACCACACACCCCTACTATATTCAATCATTGGCTGGAAATAGGCAGGAGGAGCACATGGCCTCAGTGAACACTGCACTGGATGCCAAAGGTATGGTAACCAGGTCATTTGTGAGGGGAGATCTGAGCAGTGGACCTCTATAGCTGCCAACCTATCCATCACCCCTGAACTTTGAATCCTCTTCCACTATTTATGACTCTAATCTTGGGTAAGCACATAAACAGAGGTGGAAATTTTATACTAAAATTTCCTTTGTAGGTTTATACTACTTTATACTAAAGTTTTCGTTTGTTGTTAGGTGCTGTTGAGTCATTTCAGACTCATAGAAACCCTATGGAGAGGAGAATGAAACACTGCCCCATTCTGTGCCAGCTCCACAATCCTGGCTATACCTGAGCCCATCGTTGTAGCCACTGTGCCAATTCATCTTGATGAGGGCCTTCCCCTTTTTTGTTGACCCTCCACTTTACCAAGCATGATATACTTCTCCAGGGAATGGTCCCTTCTTACAACATGACCAAAGTGAGACAAAGCCTGGCTATTCTCACTTCCATTGAGCATTCCAGCTGCACTTCTAGGAAAGATTTGCTAGTTCTTCTGGGATTCCATAGTACTTTCCTCATTCTTTGCCAACACCCCAACTCAAAAGCATCAACTCTTTTTCAGTCTTCCTTATTCATTGACCAGCTCTCACATGGATATGAGGCAATTGAAAATACCATGGCTTGTAGTAGATATCACTAATCAATCAGTATAATCTTTCTTACAGATCCAAGATACAGATTCATGATTCTGCTCCACATTCTCTATGAACCCACTATAATTGAATAGATTTGGCATGTGAGATGAAACCTATTTGCTATCTCTAGTTAAATCTCTGACTTTTTTCCATGGAAAGGAGCTGGCATATAGATCAGCACGTAAGGGTACAAAAGTGAAATTTGGGTTTCAAATGTGAATGCTGTGCTGGACAGTAAAAAATATTCTATATACAACTTCTCTCAAAAGATATATATATATATATATATATATATACACACACACACACACACTAATATATACTATGCTGGAAAAAAATATATATGTATGTATATAAAGGGAGCA
>NW_006921707.1:661585-666383 GCF_000298275.1 Orycteropus afer afer
GATGGGGCAATCTACTTCTGTAGTGATACTGCCTCGGAAACCCAAGGAGGGGTCGCTATGAGTCAGGTCTGACTGGATGGCACAAAACAACAACAACAACAACATGTATATAAAGTATATATTAGTATATATGTATTATTTTGGTTACCTAGTGCTGTTCTAACAGAAATATAACAGATGGATGGCTTGAACAAACAGGAAGGAGTTTATTCTCTCACAGTTTTGGTTCTAGAAGTCTGAGTTCAAAGTGCCAGGCTTTAGGGGCTGGATGAAAGCTCTTCAACCTTAGGTTTCATTCATCTCTGCCTTTTGCTACTGGCCTGGTGGAACTAGAGGCATCTCTTCACTCAGGTAGCTGCTGGCTAGTGAGGCTAACAAGCCCAAATTTGACAAATAAAATGGCACAGTTCTAATATTACCAAGCACATGACAGACCACATAGGTTAAGTCTAGAGACAGTGCCAAGATCGGCAGGAAACATGGCAAGCTGCTAAGTAAACACTTAGCTATATGCTGAGTCCAAGCGTGCCAAAAAGCTCAGAGACCCTTCTCAACACTTTGCCTTATATGTTGGAGCAGACTACACCCCTAAGGCAGCTACTTACTTGCTCCAGTAGATTCCATTATGGAGTTGATTACCAGTCTCATCATGGAGAACAACTACAACTAGCTGCCCAGCCACTCAAAACCAGCCCCAGCCAAGTTGACACATAACCTTAACTACCATGTGTATATTTGGGGGAAAAAAAAAAAAAAATTACTATCGAGTCGCCCCCTACTCATGGCAATCCCATGTGTGTCAAAGAAAGACTGTGTTCCATAGGATGTTTTGTTGTTGTTGTTTGCCCTCAAGTCGGCCCTGACTCATAGCGACCCCTCCTTGGGTTTCCGAGGCAGTATCACTACGAAAGTAGGAATGCCCAACCTTCCTTCCGAGGAGTGGCTGGTGGGTTTGAACTGCCAGCTTCGGTTAGCAGTCAAGTGCCTTAGCCACTATGCTACCAGAGAGTGGTTGATTTTTCTGAAGGAGATCACCAGATCTTTCTTCTGCAGAGTTTCTCTATATACCTGAACCTCCAACTTTTTAGTTAGTGGCTGAGCATGTGAATTATTTGTGCCACTCAGGGAACTTATGTGTGTGTGTGTGTGTGTGTGTAGAAATATGTATATATCTACACACACATACAAATATATAAGTATATGTAAGATAAATATAAATATTTTTTTCCATCAAGGAAGCCAAATTTATGATCATTTCATAGTGTCAAGCACAGCCATTCAGTAGAAAACACTTCCACCTCTGAACTATATGTTTCTCTCATATATAACCCTTTGCAGTTTTACAGTGGGCCTTAGCTTCCTACTTTTTCAATCTATCAACCTCCAATGCTTTGCTGACATTGTGCTTCTTGGCATATTTTTGTGAGTGTGTGTCATTCTAAATGCAATTGGAAGCAGGTCAGAGATGACTGCCTCAAGGTTCTTATCCTTTTACAGAGTAGTTGGCATAATCTTCACATTGTGGATATTATTCTTTAATGCAAAAATGGAGTAATATCATTACAGTGGAGATCAAATTGGGTTTTACCCGTCCACTTCTCTCATCTCTTTGTAAATTTTCATTTCCTCAAGTCCCCCCTAGTTGGGAAAAAAATCCCTAGAGCAAGCATCCTCTAAAGAATTATGTCTATATATTAAATTCTTGCCACTGGGCAAATCTCCTGACCCAGAAAGATTTATTCTAAAACTTTTATAAATAATCTTATCCTATTTCATATACTTCTAACTACATTTTTTAGAAACTTGAGAACAAATTTGATTGCCCCTATTCTTATAAGAGATGAAGGTGGTTTTAACCTGAGGTGAATAAAGCCCCAATGCCCTTTTCAGTATATATATTTTTCTCAATAATTTATCAATACATCAAGCAGAATTTATTCTCCCTGATTTGGCTGGATTTTTGAAAGAAAGAGAAGTTGGCAGTACTGATATACTCATTCAAGCCTCCGTTATGGATTACTCTGAAACTATAAACAGTGGGACACAAACAGAATTCAAGGTTTTGGACTGAGCACCAATTTCAATTGAGTAGGGAATTTGGCCTCAGGTCACTACAATTAGAGGCACTTTAAATTTGCATGTGAATATGTGTGCTCAATTCCTAACAAATTAAGGCCTGACCAAGTGATTAAGCAGAAAAGGCCAAATAGAAAATGACATAAATTGATAGGAGGATGTGGAAATACTGGGCTGAAGCACATCTCTTTGGCATGAGAACACTGAGAAAAGGAGAATTAATGCACTATTTGCTTTTTAATTGCATTCTTACTTATTCAACTGTTGTGTCTCACAAGCAGATTTGCTATGGGGATGCCAAATGTGTAACAAGGCATTTTATATGACTGTCAAGGAAGGTCCAGATGGTGGTGGTAGTTGTTATATTGAGAGAGGTTAGACAATACCTTTAATTTTCCAATGTCTTTTGCATTAAGCAATCTGATTTTTGGTCCCTGGATGACACAAAAGATTTGTGCCTGACTACTACCTGAAGGTCAGTGTTTAGGGCTCACTTAGTGGCACCCTAAAAGAAAGGCCTGGGTATCTGCTTTTGCAAAGATTACAAGAGAGGAAGTCCTATGGAGTAGTTCCACTCTGTAGTGCATAAGGTCACCATAAGTCAGAATCCACTCAAACAGCAATCAATTTTTTTTTTCGGGGGGGGCCTCTGAACTGTGGTTGAGTACTGTCCATTTTTTCAGATCCATTTGAATTTATTCATTTGCATAGACAGTAGAATAGCTCCTATTATTTTGGGGAAAAAAAAGCTAGATTTAGTTTTACAACAGTACAATGTCACGATATTCATAAGGTCTTAGTGAAAGAGCATTTGGACACTCCTAATGGCCTTATCAACAGGCATTTATTACTTACAGAATGAAAAGGGCAAGGGTGAGTAGAACAGCACACATCGTCATCAACCCAGGTTTCCCAAAGTTAGGCTCCTATCCGCAGGGTTAGATCACACCCAAGTATATTTGGAAGGAGGACACCTAAGTGCCTTTTTCCTGGGATTAAATGCTAATTAGATAGCCATGTCTAAGTGTCGTATAGCAGGTACAGAGAGCAGAGAGGCAAAGGGGCAATGAAAGAGTGCAAAAACCAAAAACCAAACTCATTGCCATTGAGTCGTTTCTGACTCATAGCGAGTCCTCTTTGGGTATCTCCACGGAAGTAGATTGCCCAATCTTCGTTCCGAGGAGTGGCTGGTGGCCTTCAATCACCAGCCTTCTGATTTGCGGTCAAATGTCTTAGACACTACACCACCAGAGCTCCCCTCTTTTACCTTTTACAGTATTGCATGAAAGAGTGCAGTAAAAGGAAGAGAGTGATAAAAGTGGGAGGGCCTCTGTAAGCAATAAACCAAAAAAAAAAAAAAAAAAAACCCAAACTCAAACTCACTGCCTTCAAGTCCATTTGGACTGACTCATAGCAACCCCTCCTTGGGTTTCCGAGGTGGTATCACTACTGAAGTAGATTGCCCAATCTTCCTTCCGGGGAGTGTCTAGTGGGTTTGAACTGCCAGTCTTCTTGTTAGCAGTCAAATGCCTTAGGCACTGTACCATCCAATGGACACCATTTATTGCCCCTGTTCAGGGTATCCTAGATTTATTAGGGCCAGAAAACAGCCTTTTCTCTTTACCCCACTAAGATAGAGTTCTAGGTTTCTTCAAAGAACAGTCACCACCTCTTAAACCACATACTTTATGTCTATTAATAGCTTTTATGTCCATTAGCAACTAGATGAGGGAGTAATTATAATATACCACACATGTACATCCAGCATAGATTTTAAAGATATATAGAAATATCTTAAAGATTTAGTTGGGTGACATCCTGTAACCTAGCATTAGAACACATGTAGATTCAAGAGAGATAAGAATCAGGATTAGCACAAAGCTGGTTTCTGTGAGGTGGAGTTCAGACATATCTCTACTCTCCAAATTACTCACCATCTCTGATACAACGATTCTGTCCATGCAACTCTATTTTTCTGCTGGGTTCAATGATGCATGTGCAATGACATGCAGAACTCACAGAACATACTCACAGTTATGTGGTTTATTAAGGAAATAGCAGCCTACAACTTGGAATCAGGATCAGGAAGCACATAGGTCAGGTCTGAAAGGCTCTCGGAAAGTGGAGAGCACATGATTTCCTTCTTCAGTGCAGATAGCTTCCAACCCAGTCAGCTGTCTCAGCTGCTCTCGGCCATGCTAGCAGGCCCTTCTCAGCCATGCACATCTCCTTTTATCTGTGCATGCCCCCTTTTGGCCATGCAGACCCCTCTGCCTTAGACTTCCCTGCTGTTGGCATCTCCATTGCTAACTGACTTAACTCATGGCCACTGTATCAACCTGCTCAGCAATCTTAGTTGCTTTTCTAGCAGCAGTTTTCTGTCATCTTTCTACTGGCTTTCTGCAACTGGGCCCTTTTCAGGCTGTTTCCTAATACTGTCGTTATAGTGCTTTGCACATATTCAAGCTCTTTTAGGAGTTTCCCTTCTCCTCTCTCTCTCTTTCTGAAAACCTTTTTAGGATTGGCCACTATATAAGTAAAATTGTCAGTTACTAGGTGTGGCCTTTCCAGCAGGACTATAAGCTTTGAAAATTGTTCAATCCTATTAGGTAGTTTTAGGTACCATTTTTCTGACTAGTAAACCAACCAATCCCTGCAATGTGAGTGAAAGAGACCAATCAAAGGACAGACTACAGCACAACCAATCTTTTTTTTTTTTTTT
>NW_006921707.1:669853-690361 GCF_000298275.1 Orycteropus afer afer
ATCTTCTGTGTCTGTGTTAATTGGTTTCCCTTTTCTTTGTTGAAGAGGGTCTGTGCAATCCTTCTGCCTAGTCTGCCATCTTGCCGGAACCAGCTCACAACCAATCATTTTTGGTAGAATCATAAACCCAGGGCCAGAAAAAGACATATATAAAGAGAAACCTATTGCACTGCACATCCTTGTCCAATAACAGCCAACTTACAGACTGTAGAAGACCCTGAGAACAATACCACCATAAAAGAAGGAAGTCTGGTCTTAAGCCTATGGTATACAGGTTGGTTCCAGTTAAGTATGACTGATACTACAATCAGGGTCAGCTTCTTGGACTTGCAACCTGTGCAGTTTAATGCTTTACTAGAACTGTCTTATAATTACCCATTTTTGAACAAGGAGCCTGCATTTTCATTTTTCACTGAGTCCAGTAACACTTCTGAAGTGCAATATTTCTTGTGGTCCTTCCCAAGTTCCTGTCTATTTGAAATAGGGCTTCACATTCAGTCTCTTTGTAGAAACACTGGAGTAGAGACAAGGTGGGTCTCAATGTCTTATTTCTTCCTAAAACCTAGTGAGAGAAAGAATAATTGTTCAGGGGTTTGGGAGGATCTAATTATTACTATCACATGTACTCATCTTTCATAAGAAGATAAGTGGCACAATTAAAATTATAACCACTTTCTGGCCAGGTTGTGTGCAAAAGGATTCATTGTTCATTTTAATTGAATGCATTTTCTTATGCTGAACCTAAACTTGTCAGTATGACTTTTTGACTTCCATTCTCAAGAGGATAAAAATTTAACAATCTGCCAATATATCCTTCTAGGAAATGTTGACACCAACCAGACTTACTTTATCCCAACTGAGGATAGTAAATGCAATGTAGAAATTAAGAGTTAATTTTATGTATCCACAGATAGTGAAGACTGAATATTAAAGTTACTGAAGCATAACATGAAATCTGTTTCTTCAGAGAACAGTCAATAAGATATATATATATATATAATATATATATATATATGCATATATATAAATGCACATACATGTATGCATACATGTATATGTATATATCTTGTTGATTCTGTTTGTATATGTAGTAAAAATGGCATGGTGGGGGTGTCTGACCTCCTTTAACTTCATAAAGTGGGAAAGAGAATCAGTATCAGCATCCACAACCCAAAGTAGATTCCTAAGTGGTAGAGGTCAGACATAAGTCCAACCTCCAACTTATTATTATTATTTTTTTTTTACCAGTTATGACACCAGACATCCATCCCACAGCACTCTCTATTTCTCTGGTGGGTTTGATAATTACAATGGCAAAACAGAACTCACAGACTATACTCACACTTATGTGGTTTATTAAGGAAGGCACAGGTTACAAATCAGGATACAATTCTTCAATCAGGATAGCCTCTTCTCAGCCATGTCTATAGGCAGGCCCCACTCTAGCCTTTAGCCTCTTGGACCCTCACCTCCAGCCCAGCCTCTGCCCTGCTTGGGCTAGTGTTACAAAACTCTTTAGCTCTGCTAACCAAGGGCACTCCACTCTGCTAGCAAGTATTGGCTTGAATTCTCTTAGCTCTAGCTCCATCAGTCAGCACACTCACTGTAATCACTTTGCTCCATGGTTGGGAATCCTCAGCACCATCTCACCCTAGTTCTGCTGCTGCTTCTCGCCATCTTGTGCCATCTCTAGTGTTACTACTCTCTGTCTCTCTGTCTCCTGAGTCTAAGGGTTTCTCAGCACAGGGACCATGGTTCCAAAGAAAGCACTTCACTCTTGTCTCTTCTTTTTGGTGGTAGTGACATCCTCCTTTCTCCTCTGGGATAGCTTAGTTTTATGCCTAGCAGGATGGCAAAACTGACTAGTCCCCTCATTAGGGTTCCATACACCTCGTTCGCATGGTACCAGCCCTACAAATGTGCCATGCACCTTATTTGCATTATTAACAAGCTGTCCAATCCCCTTGGTGGACCACAAGCATCTTATTTGCATAGTCCTACCCAATCATTTGGTGGAAGTTACAAGATCATGGTGAGAAAAACCATATAAAAGTAATCTATCCCACCACAAATATATAAACATACATATATGTTACACAGGGTAGTCTTGAGTCAGAATTGACACAATGGCAGCTAACAACAACAGCAATGTATATAACATGTGTGTGTGTGTGTGTGTGTGTGTGTATCTATATATGTAATTGTTGTTATGTGCCATCAAGTAGGACTCGACTCATAGCAACCCCTCCTTGGGCTTCTGAGGTGCTATCACTACGGAAGTAGATTGCCCAACCTTCCTTCCAAGGAGTGGCTGGTGAGTTTGAACCACCAGCCTTCTGGTTAGCAGTCCAGTGCCTTAGGCACTACGCTACCAGAGCTCCCTTATATCTATATATAGAGAGATTTTAAGGAATTGATTCATATGATAGTGGGCCTTGCAAGTCAAAAATCAGTAGGTCAGGCAGTAAACTAGAAACTCCAGTAAGATATTTATGTTCCAACCTTGAGGTAGAATTTCTTTTCTCCAAGAAGCCTCAGTTTTTTCTCTTAAGGCCTTCCACTGATTGAATGAGGCTTTATACACATTATTGAGGATAATCTCCTTTACTTAGAGTTAACTGATTGTACTATTAATCATACCTACGAAATATTTTCACAGCAACATCTGGGCTAGTGTTTGACCAAACAACTGGGCACCATGGACTAGCCAAGTTAAAAATGACCATCACCATCCATAAGTGAAAGACCTCAATGGATGCTAAATACTATGAATAAAGTAAAAAGATACTGGATGAATAATTGTCAAATAAAGTCAGAACATTTTTCTTAGAATATTTTCCTGCCCCCAATATCTCCCACATATCACATATGTGTACATACATACATACAAACACACACATACACAGAACTCCACAAAGGAAAGGGTTGTATCAGTTTCTTTTTTTTTCTACACCTTTGGCAGATGGAGGAAGTAGAGATTTACTATTGTAACAATAGCAAATCTAGTCCACTAGTTGAAAAGCCAACCATTTCTTCAAGGCACAAAATAAAGAAGTAGATTCAAGAATTCTGGATTGGGTCTAAATTCAGACAAAATTCTGAAATGAAACCCAATCCTCAGAATTCTAGTGAATGGCATGGCTGGTAAAACAAATGTCTAGATAACTGGCATCTCACAAACATTTTTAACTTAAAGTTTTAGTTTCTATAGATGCAGTCTGATCAAGGCTTAGTCCCTGTCTGGTCAAAGTCTGTACATAATGCTTTAGTTTGCACTGTCACCTAGCTGTCTCTTTTGGTTTTGTCAATATCCTTTGCTTAGTTTCACTAAACCAAGGGCTGTCTAAATCACTTAGTTTTGTACACATGTTCCAATACCACAGATAAATCTGAAGTGACCTGAATCCATATTTTATCCCATTTCAGGGCTTAACTTAGTGATTTACAGCAACCATTATGAAAGAATAAATGTAACTCTTTAATAAAATTCAGGAGGATTGTTATAGCATGTCTTTATAAAAATTAAACCAAGTGAATATTTTTTCTTAGAATTTTCAGTGGAAAGATTCACATGTTCCAAGTACACAGAGGAATAAGCAGAAATGAAATATTTCCTTTGAACAAAAGATGTCAGGAACATGGAAATAAGTCCAAGAGGCAGGTTCTGAAGAAAAATTGCAGCTTCTGCTGAATGGGAAGCACCCAGGAGGCTGGCCATACAGATAATGATCATTTTCAGAAATTTCATTCTTAAATTAGGAAGGAATGTAAATATAAAATTCCTCTAAAATTGCTTTATGAACAAATAATCTTATCATATTTTAGACTTAGATGAATATAAGAGCATCTGAAATTGCCAAGAAGCAATATAAATGGGTGTTTTTTTTTTTTTTTTTTTTCTTTTTTACTTGCTTGAGATGAAAAACAATGAAAGCAAGGTATCTTGAATAAAAATCAGAAACTTATCTGACACAGTAAGGTTAAAATCTCTATTATAAAATACTGGTGAAACTATCTCCTGAAGCATGTTTTAATTTTACTCAACATTATCTTCTGCTTTTTCAAAGCCTATAAGGCAGAAAAGGAGATTATAAGAACAATTTGTAGAAACTCATTCTTAAATCCTTTTGTCTGGCTTTCTGTGCTCCCCAGGGAGAAGTTCTTGTGTTGAAGAGGGTATTTCTGAGAATTTAACTGTATTCCTTTGCATAAAATCAAACCTAACTGAAATATTTCAGAACAATTAGCAAATTGTCATCTATTTTCTTCTTATTATGCACTATCCCCCAGGGACAAATGGAGTACTGTCATAGGAGTAATTGCAGGAATTCGTTTTTCCTTTACCTTTTCCTGCTAACTCCTAATCCAAGTCTCAGGCAAATATAGTTTTGGAGTTTACAGAAAAAGTTCTAAATGTAGCCTCAAAATACCAGACTTGTTTTCTAGTTCTATGATTTCCACTTTCTACTTCATACCCATGAGAAAGAACATTATCACATTATCATGAAGAACTAAATTTGCTCCTATGATCCTTGATCTGATAGTCTAAGGTTGACCAATTGGAATTTATTCTTGCTCATCTCAGAGCTTGAACTTCTGGGGAACAGTAAAACCGGGCACTGAACAAAGATGTCCCTAGTGTTTCCGTTTGAGGAATGAAAAAGGCTGATCACTCAGATCCTGATAAAGCAAAGTGTAAGTTCATGCCAAATAACATTAGCACTGTGATCAGAATTTTTATTATTAATCATTATTTCTGAGAGCAAATGCATTTGAGAAAAGTTAATACCTTGAGAAAAATCAAAGTTCTTATGAAATTGCATGAGCTAATGGATGCTCAGGAGCCCCTGGGTGGTGCAAATAGTTCACCTGCTTGGCTACTAATTGAAAGGTTGGAAGTTCTAGTCCACCCAGGGATGCCTCAGAAGATAGGCCAGACAATTCACATACGACAAATCAGACATTGAAAAACCTGTGAAGCATAGTTCTGCTTTGATAAACATGGGATTGCCATAGATTGAAATCAACTCCATGGCAACTGGTTTAGTGAAAGCTCAAGATTCTCCCCAGGGTGCAGTTCAGTAATTATACCATGAGAAGTTGCTTTGAGGAGCCTGAATATCTTCTTCTCATTTTCCCTACAAATTTCAGCTTATCCATCTGGGTTCTGTTTGAGTAGATGAGTGCATCCCAAGGCTCATTAGAAGTTAGAGTTACTTTCAAGCTAGCTAAGTGTGGAGAAAGTGATAACACAGCAGGTCTGAGATTGTATTCCTTAGAAAGTCCTCCTTGCAAGATTGGTCCTTGGCTAACGACTGCGAATGTGGATTTGGGGAGAGTTACCACCATTCCCATAACTGATAAGGGTGGCTCATTGTGCCTGAACAATTTGTACAATTTGTACAAACAATGTAGTTTATGCTGAACATCTGAATTCCTTCTGGAATCTGGAATTTTGGTATGTGCTAGGCAGCGGACATCTACCTAACCAATCCCAATAAAAAACCTTGAGCACTGAGTCTCTGCTGAATGTCCCTGGTAGACAGATTTCCTATTATGGATTGAATTTTATCCTCCAAAAATATGTGTTGTAAATCCTAACCTTTATATAAATGTTTATAATTCCATTTGGGAATGGGCTGTCTTTATTATGTTAATGAGGCAGTATTAGTACAGGGCGTATTTTTAGTCAATCTTTTTTGAGATATGTATGAGATTGAACAAGAGAGCAGAGCAGACACAGAGATGGGGGAAGAAAGATGCCAAGCCATAGGAAGATCACCTAGGAGCAGAAGCTCAGAAAAGGCAAGGGCTGTTCTCCAGAGCCAACAGAGAGAGAAAATCTGAATTCAGACATCTAGGCTCCTAAACTGTGAGAAATTAAATGTGTGTTTGTTAAAGCCATCCACACTCTACTTGTGGTATTTCTGTTATACTAGTATTATTAGATAACAAAGACAATTTCACAGTTCACAGCTTGAGGAATTAAGCATATCCTATGTAATTCCACTAGGAAAAGACTCTTGGAAGTTTGTGCTTAATTTCCACTGGACTTCTCTTCATGTGCCTTTCTCTTTGCTAATTTTGTTTCGTATCCTTTCACTATAATAAATCATCCATGAATATAACTACATGCTGAATCTTATGAGCACTCGTAGAGAATCATCAAACTTGGGGCTGGTCTTGGAGATCTCCCAACAGAAAAAATATTAAAAAAGGGAAACTCATTCAATTATTTATTGAGACTTTTAAAATTAAGATTTGAGATGTGTCTTATTATTATTTGACATCATTTTACCAAAACCACAAAACAAACTCACTGCTACTGAGTCAGATCTGACTCATAGCAACCCTTCCTTGGGTTTCCGAGGCAGTGTCACTACGGATGTAAATTGCCCCTTCTTCCTTCTGAGGAGTGGCTGGTGAGTTTGAACTGCCAGCCTTCTGGTATCACTTCAGATAACGTCTAAAAGAACTCAAAGACAGTATTTTGAATTCTGAGAAACTAATTAAACTTTAATTTTGGAAATGAGGTATGACATTGATACTATATTTGAATTAATTATTTACATAGCATTGCACTGTGTTCTAAGGAGCTCTGGTGGTGTAGTGCCTAAGGCATTTGAGTGTTAACCAGAGGGCTGGTGGTTCAAACCCACCAGCCACTCCTTGGAAGGGAGACCTGGCAATCTACTTCCATAAAGATTTACTGCCTCGGAAACCCAAAGGGGGTTGCTGTGAGTTGGAATTGAGTCAATAGCAGTGAGTTTGATTAGGTTTTCTGTTCTGTATTCTATTCAAATTGGGTGTTCTGGAAACTTTTCCTTTTAAAAAAGTTATTTCAATGTGATTATTATATCCTCAGTGGCACCACTAGTTTTTAGAGTGCTACGTTAAAAATGTTTGGGGATTTGACTGAATTATTTTCCACGGAGAAGAATTTTGAGTTGAATTTTCTGAGAAATAGAAATGAAAATATTATATCTGGAAAAAAAATATTAGAAAACAGAAGCTATTACACTCCCAGGACATTGTGTGTGTTTGTTTGTCTCTGTGTGTGTGTGTGGTGTCTGATATAAAAAACTGTAGTTCTGGTGGCTGCATTATAATTTACATTAAATTAAGTCAACATCCTTTAGAAATCCTTCAGATGACCACAAATATTACTTAAAGTTTGCAGTTCAATCAAACAACTGAGAGGATATTGGATATTGGATTAAGCTGGTTGCATAGCAAGTAAGGGGCAAAACAAGGAAAAAGAGGCTTCTTCTGAGAATAGTCGACTATTCAGTTATTCTCCATTGTGGGCATTTTACATTCTGGGCATGAGATTATAAATGTAAATCTACTGAGCCAGAGGCTCTTGTGTGTATAAATGCAAACTTAAGGGCAAATACTTCCTAGTTCACACTGCCAGAATTTAAATACTCTTTCCACAGTGCTATTCTCTGGATTCAGAAAGGATTGTTTCTAATATGTATAAACAATTTTATGCTTCCACTTCCTTCCAAATAGAAGTTTATCTACCTCATGAACGATAATCAATGCAGATTAAACATTTGGAATTTGGAGCCAGATACCAATCTCCTTGAAAACCATGTGATATAAGTTAGGCCAAGTTGTTTATTCATTAAGTCTTATTTTTCTATCTATTAAGTGGGAATGACATAACATAATACAGGAGCTGCAGGACTAGCTAGAAGAAAAACCATTAGGTAACTACCCACTGCCATTTAGTCAATTCTGACTCACAGAGACCTGCATAGGGTTTCTAAGGCTATACATTTTTACAGAAGCAGACTGCCTAATCTTTCTCCCATGGAGTGGCTGGTGGGTTCAAACCATGGACCTTTTGGTTAATAGCCAAATGCTTTTAACCTGTATACCACCAGAGCTCCTTTTAGATAAGTGTAGGACCTGCATATTGTGCCTAGACCACCATGGTGGGCACTAAATAAATTGTAGCAATTCTGGTCTATCTCTTGTTGCTTGGGAAAATCATAGATTTCACAGAAAGGTATACCTGTACGGTCATACAAGCATAAATAAATAATTAAAAATACATTTCCACTCAATTTGTTCTACAACTAATTAGGGTTTCCCAAGTGAAAAATGATTTGATTAAAAAATTACTGTTTGGAATGCAAAGCAACTCCTGTCATGACTTGTGATTTGAAGGGCTGTTTATTTCCTCTACACATTTTAACATCATGACATGTCTCTCCTAATCAATAATCATAGGAGCTTCCCACTGAACATTATTTCAGTGAGAAGAGGAAAACCTACTTTTGTTATGATTCTCCCCCACTGGGCTCTTAAGAGTGGTGCCACAATGCCTTATATTCTATGATTGTTGTTGACAGGTGTTAGTTCTGACTCATAGCAATGCTATGCACAACAGAACAAAGCACTGTTTAGATGCTTAAGTCAGGCCAAATTTGGTGAAAACTCATCCAGTTATTTTCTGGGAATGTAGCAACAGATAATAAGGAGATGTAAACTTCATTTATTTATATTGAAGATGATAACTATAGACACTAATATGCTGCCAGTACTAATGTGCACTTGAGGTAACTGTGGTTGTTAGATGCTGTTGAGTTGGCTCTAACTCATAGCAGCCCTGTGTATAGCACAATGCAATGTTGTCTGGTCCTTGTGCCATCTTCACAATCCTTGCCATGCTTGAGCCCATCATCACAGCCATTGTGTCAACTCATCTCATTGAAGGTCTTCCCATTTTTTGCTGACCCTCCACTTTATGAATCATGATATTCTTGTCCAAGGACTGGTCCTCCTGATAACATGACCAGAATACTAGAGACAAAGTCTGGTTGTTCTTGCTTCTAACAAGCATTCCAGCTGTACTTCTTCCAAGATAGATTTGTTCATTCTTCTGGCAGTCCATAGTATTTTCAGTATTCTTTACCAACCCCACAATTAATTAGTCCTTACGAAAAATATAATTCTGGAGTATTAATTTAAAAGTTCCTTCAGAAATTTCATATATCATCTAAAGATATTTGGTGACAGAAAATTTGCTAAAGAAGACAAGTCTTAGATAATAGAATTAGAATAGTTTGGGGGTAAAAAGTGAAGGGAAAGATGTTGAGAGAAAGTTGGGGAGTTAATTGAAGGTTGTTGTTAGTTGCCATTGAGTCAGTTCAATTTGTAGCACACTTATGTACAACAGAATGAAGCACTGCTTAGTTCAGTGCCATTCTCACAATGATTCCTATGCTTGAGCCAATTGTTTTTTGCTAACACTCTACCAAGTGTGATGTCCTTCTCCAGGGACTGGTTCTTCCTGATAACATGACCAAAGTACATGAGATGAAGCTTCACCATCCTTGCATCTAAGTTTTCCAGCTTTACTTCTTTTGAGACAGATTTATTTGTTTTTTTGGCAGTCCATAAAATAAATTAAAAAAATAAATAATATTCTTGAAAGTTAGAAAATACATTTCATAGCACTGTCCCGGGAATATTAAAAAAAAGAAGAAGAAGAATCTGAAACTAAAAGAAAAGGGAAATTTGATCTTAAGAGTAATGCTAAGAAGTTTATCAGATGCTGAGAAATTCCAGGCTCATCTCTTGCCATAGTCTTTCTCTAACCTTGAACATTGTGAAAATGTCAGTACTACCCAAAACAATCTATACATTCAATGAAATTCCAATCCAGATTCCATTCCCATTCTTTAAAGACATGGAAAAACCAATCACTAATTTTATATGGAAAGGAAAGTGACCTCAAATAAGGAAAGTACTACTGAAGAAGAAGAACAAAGTGGGAGGTCTCACATTCCCAGATCTCAAAACCTAGTAGGAGGTCTCACATTCCAGATCTCAAAACCTACTATACAGCCACAGTTCTCAAAACAGCCTGGTATTGGTAAAACAACTGACACAAAGACCAGTGGAATTGATTTGAGAACCCAGAAATATAGCCATCAACCTATGGTCAATGGTCAGTTCATCTTTGACAAAGCAGCAAAATCCATCAAAGGATAAGAGATAGTCTCTTTAGCAAATGCTACTGGAAAATCTGGATAGCTTTTTACAGAAAACTGAAACAAGATCCATACCTCACATCACACACAAAAAAGAACTTCAGATGGATCAAACACTGAAATGTGAAACATAAAACTATGAAGTTCATCAAAGAAAAAATAGAGACAACCTTCAAGACTTTAATTTATGGCATAAATAGACTATCAAGCATACACCAAGATGCACAAACAGCAGAAGATAAAGTAGATGACTGGGACCTTTTAAAATCTAAATTCTTATGTTCATTGAAAGTCTTCCCCAAAAGAGTAAAAAGAGCCTACAGAATGGGAAAAAAATATTTGGGAAGGACATTTCAGACAAAAGACTTATTTCTAAAACTTGTAGAAAACTCCACCTCAAAATCAAAAAGACAAGCAATCTAATTAAAAATGAGCAGAAGACATGAACATACACTTCACCATAGAAGATATTCAGACAGGCAAGAAATACATGATGAAATGTTCACAATCCTTAGCCATTAGAAAGATGCAAATCAAAATAACCACGAGATAACATCTCACCTCAGGATTAATAACAAAGTTCAACAAGACAGAAAGTAACAAATGTTAGCGAGGATGTGGAGAGATTGGGACTCTCATACATTGCTGGTGGGACTGTAAAATGATACAACCACTGAAATTGGTATGGTGATTCCTTAAAAAGTGGGAAATAGAAATACCATTTGACTCAGCAATTCCATTACTAGGTATATATCCCAAAGAAGTGAGAGGCAGGACACAAACAGATATATGCATACTCATGTTCATCATAGCACTATTCACAATAGCAAAGAGACATAAATAACCTAAGTGCCCATCAACCAAGGAATAGATAAACAAACCGTAGTACATATACAAAATGGAATTCTATGCAAACCTAAGAATAATATAGAATCTGCAAAATACTACATAACATGGATGAACTTAGAGGATATTATGCTGGGTGAAATAAGACAATCACAGTAGGACAAACAGTGTATATATCCACTATTGTAAAAAGCCAAGGGAAGGTTTATACATAGAAGGAAACTTTGTTGGTTACCAGGGATCAGGAGGGAAAATTTCTGGATAGGTTGAAAAAACAAATAAACAAACAAACAAACAAAATATATATATTGCATACATATATTGTTGTTGTTGTTATGTGCCGTCCAGTCAGACCCAAGTCATAGAGACTCCTCCTTGGGTTTCTGAGGCAGTATCACTATGGAAGTAGATTGCCCCATCTTCCTTCTGAGGAGTGGCTGGTGGGTTAGAACAGCCAACCTTCTGGTTAGCAGTCAAGTGCCTTAGGCATTACACTACCAGAGCTCCTCTCTCTCTCTCTCTCTCTCTATATATATATAAAGATTATTATTAGTGGTTACTGGGGGTAGGAGGGAGGGGAAAAGGGAAAGCTTTTGTTTGAGGGGCACTGAGTTTATGCTAATAGATGGTGGAGTATTTTCAAAAAGGTTAGCAATAATGTGGCACAACATGAAGAACAAACACCATTATTGTCCCTGAGCTGTATATGTGGAAGTTGTTACGTTGGCACATGTCTTATTATGTATGTTTTCACTACAATAAAAGTACAAAAAAAAAAAAAAAATCTCAGATTTACCTTGAGTTTTATGAAATAATAAATCTATTTTAGTTGTTTCAGTCCAAGAATTCTTTAAAAAGCTCTTTCTTAAATGTCTGTCCTTCTTTAGAGTCTTTCCCATCATCTTTTTGAAGTGGAATATTATATAAATGTCAGTTTAGGCTATATTATTTTGCATAATGTTCATTATGGATAAAACTAAACTGTACCTATTGCCATTGAATCAATTCCAACTCATAGCTAATCTGTAGGGCAGAGTGGAACTGTCTTATCTAGTTCCCAAGGCTGTAAATCTTTATGGAGACAGACTGCTTCATCTTTCTCCCTTGGAGCAGCTGGTGGGTTTAAACTGCCGACCTTTTGGTTAGCAGCCAAATTCCATAACAACTGTACTACCAGTGCAGTAATCAAGTTTCTTCACATAATGATAACATAAATACATTCAGTGGTTAACATACCAATGTCTAAATAAACTGTGAATGAGGAAGAGCTGCATATGTCCTGTCAACTATTTAAGTTATTATTATAATAAAATACAAATGACCGGGATAGTTATATTAATAACATGCCAAGAAAAACAAGAAGGATGAATAGAAATGGTAAACAGAGAGGATGTGGGAAAAGTGTTATTACATTGTGGGGTTTGCAATCAATTTCACACACAAAAAAAAAAGTGTATGAATTATTGAATGGAAAACCAATTTACTCTGTAAACTTTCACCCAAGTCACAACAATTTAAAAAGAAAAATTGATAAGACTATACCATCAAAGATGAGAAACTTGTGAGATCTGGAAAAGCAAGGAAGTTATAGCTCTCACAGGTATCAATATATCATGTCCTTTTACATTTGAGATGCTCAGTTAAAATGTAGGTACCTTATTGTTTTCATTGCCTAGTAGTGCTCTGGTAGGAATATACCACAGATGGGATGGCTTTAACAAACAGGAGTTTATTCTTTTATGGTTTGGAGGCTTTAGTTTGAGTTCAAAGTGCCAGGCTCCAGGGGCTAGGTGAAAGCCCCTCAACCTTGGGCTTCAGCTTTGTCTCCTGCTCCCGGCCTACTGAAGCTGGAGAATTTTCTTCACTCAGACAGCTGCTGGCTGCTGATGCTGACAAAGTCAAGGTTGACAAGTAAAAAGACACTGTCTCAATGTTACCGACAACATGGCAGGTGACTAATTCAAGGCCAGTGAAAGTCGCAAGATCATCAGAACATGGCAGGCTGCTGAACAATGACTCAGCTACATGCACGGTTCAAGGATTCCATAAACTATAGACCATTCCCAAAGCTGCTTCTTATATATGGGAAGACCACATCTCTAAAGCAGCTACTCAGCTGCATGTGCTGAATCCCACCATGGAGCTGATTGCCAGTCTCATCTTGGGGAATAACTACCACCAACTGCCAAGCCACTCAACCAGGCCCAGCCAAGTTGACACACACCCTTAACTACCATACCACACCTATTGTGCCTTATATGTAAATAGCTGAAACTCTCCTCTAATCATAGTTGCCTCTTTAAAATGTGGCCATAGGCAAAAATTTTGGGTAATATTTTCTTGTTAGCCAAATCAGAAGATGAGACTATAAGACAAAGTCTTTACCAGATTATCTCAGTATTGCATGAAAACATAATACAACTACAAACTAACCTCTTTAAAAATAAAACAAAACAGTTGTCTTCCTTACCGTGTTATTAATCTAACTGTCTGAGTTACCTAGTACTGCTATAGCAGAATACTGCAAGTGGCTAGCTTTAACAAACAGAAATTTATTCTCTCACAGTTTAGGAGGCTACAGGTATGAATTTAAAGCACTGGCTGTAGGAGAGGGCTTCTGTGTCTCTTTGTCCTAGGGAATACCAGCACAGGGACCGTGGGTCCAAAGAATGTTCTTTGCTCCTTTTTCTTCTTTCTTGGTGGTAATAGGTCTCACTTTCTCCTCTCACATCTCTCTCCTTTTATCTCTTGTAAGATAAAAGGTGTTGCAGGCCACTAGCCAGGGAAACTCCCCTTAAATTAGGGCTGTCACAGGATTTGAGTGTGTTATACACCACTCTAATTCTCTTATAACTGAAAGGTTGAATACATCAGATCAAGGGAGATCATTACATAATTGCTGCATTACATCATTACAGAACTGACAAACCACTGAGAATCATGCCTTGCCAAGTCGACACATATTTGGGTGACACAATTCAATCTATTACATTAACTATCCAGGCCATTAGTTTTTTCTTATAATAGTAACTTTGTTCTTACAAAGTTTTCCTGACTCTTTCTAGAGTTTTGTCTTTGTTTTGCCTGATTTTGCCCAATTTCCTTGGTGCTGTCTTTATTTTCCTTGATTTATTTCTTAATCTTCTCAAGGGACCTAAAAACTATTCCTTTGAATTCCTTGTCATGTAGTTCTAATAGCATTTCTTCCTCTGGAAACTTTTCTGGTCCTATATTTCAATCATTAGTTTACGCCATCTTGTCCTATATTTTTGTATGATTTGAAGTTATCTGTTGTTTCTGAGACATTCTGGTGTTAGTGCATTAATTTTTTATTGTACGTTTGTTTAACCCTATTGTTTTTTTTTTGTTTTAAGGTATTCAGGCAATAGGCAGGTGTGCCACTCTGATCACTAATTTGTCAATAATGGGATGCTCACCACCTGTCTATGGGTGAATTTGGTAACACCTGGGATTGAGGGTATGAGTCTGTAATTGCTAATCATGTAAAGCAGCTGAGGGTAGGCTGGATGGGTGTTGGACACCATCTGTATTTGACCTAGTGGTGTTGGAGTTGGGTGGTAGCACTCATCCGGTGGGTATAGTGGCAGGTATGGAGTGTATGGCTGGGTAGAGTTCTTGATTCTGACTGATGGGGGATATTAAGGGGGTAAGTGAAAGAAATGAAAAACAAAAAAAAGAAAAAAAATAGATTGAGGAGAGGAGGGAAGAGCTAAGAAGAAAGAAAAAAGGTGAAAAATAAAAAGTGACACAGTACCAGTGTAAGTGCTAGCCACAAAACATGGCTGCGGTAGCAGCAATCCAGCACTCCCTCTGTGGAAGGGCACAGCACCACCAGAGGAGATGCAGTTATGAGAGCTGTTGACCAAAGAGGCCATGGATATAAGGCATCTGGTCTGCAGGAGAAGAAGGAGAAGGAGAAGGAGAAGGAGAGGAAGAGGAAGAGAAAGAGGAAGAGAAAGAAGAAGAGGAAGAGGAAGAAGAAGAAGAGGGAAGAATTACAAAGAAAAAAAAGAAAAAAGCACAGCAATGGCAGTGAGGGAGGATTCGATTGGCTGCTAAGTTGGGGGTTAGGGTGGGGGATGTTTCTCATCACTAGAAGGTTGTATGATGTGGGTGGAGGGAGTGTTCACACTTCTCTGGCTGCAGATCACCAATGTGGGTGCTGGTGAAGTCCTGGGAGATTATCTGGTTCCTACTGTTATTGGAATGCTGCTTGCAATAATTAAAAATGGCTGCACTGTGCCAGGCCCATTGGCAATTAACTGTTCATATGCCTCCTTATTTGCTGTTTTAATTCAATCTCTTCTTCTAATTTGTATTTTATCTACTTCATTATCCTTTTCTTTGAAGCTCTGAGTTCCAGGATTGTCATCCATATCCATTTCACTTGGTTCCTTGAGTCTTTATTGTAGAGGGTTTAGATAGTATATCTGCCTAGTCTGCCAACTTAACCACGTATTTTCCAATCACCTTCACATTTTTTTCAGAAGCAAAACTTTCAAACTGAATTTACTCTGATATTTTAGTTGAAAAGTCCAAAAATTAAATGAACACATACACTAAAGTTTGACAAGAGGTTAGAAGACATTTTGCTTTCCTCTGGACCACGCTTAGCCCCTGAAATATTACCTTAGAATAGTCTACCCCTTCATCTGTTTATCTTTCCACTCTGAGGTTACATTTCAGGCTTCAATGATTTTCCCAGTTATTAAAGTATGAGTCTCAGCAATAATGGTTCCTAAGTCCATTAGAGCTCTGCATTCCAGCATCAATCATATATGAGGTTTATTGTCACCAAGACATATTCTCATTAGGAAATACCAAAGAGAAAATACTTAATCAATTTAAACCAGAGCTGGCAATATTAGTCTTGAAACAAACAACAAACCTTATTCCATGTAATTATCAGTTGAGGTTATGGTATTAAAGGCTACCATGGGGCATACTCAGGCATATGGATTTGCTGCCTGCTGGGACTCTGGAGGTTTTGATATCCAGTCATCACCTTCTTTTATTAGCCATTTCTCGTGATCAGCATTTGTTATTTGACTCTTTGTGAAACTTCCAAACTCTAGTTTTCTAAAGTAAAACTATAAGAAATAATTTGTATTTAGAATCTATCTCTTCTTTATTTCATTTACCACTTCAGATATACATATTTTATGACTGAGACAGAAAAGACAAGTGAAAAGTGTATCTATTGTTTTCAAATATAACCACATTAGATAAGTACTAAGTATTAGAAAGCATGCTGAGAACTTGAAAAAAAAAAGTAAATATTACGCAGTTTCTGCTCTCAAGAGCTTGCAAATAGTGGCTAGGAAAGAAAAAGATATCAGTGAAACAAATTAAAACAAGAAAGAAAATGATAAACTTAGAACCATCACTATTTTCATGGTAATTCAAAGAAAAAGAGATTCTCTAAATCTGGGGATGAAGAAAAAATATGGGAAGTACTAAATAGTCTATGGAAAATGTGATGTGTATGTGGAGAAAGAAGAAAGATTTAAAAGATAAAATGAACATTCAAAAACAGAATACAATGAAGAACCTAACCAAACCAAACTCATTGCCAATGAGTCAATTCTGACTCATAGCAACCACCACTGAGTTATGGAAGCAGACTCTCTTCCACAGAGCAGATGGTGGATTTGAACCACTGACCTTTTAGTTAGCAGCCAAATGGCCTACCACTACACCACCATAACTCCTTACAACGAGCATGGAGGCTGGGAAATAGTAGGTAAAATTTGCAGTGATTCACTTTGAATAAACCTGGATAATTTAATTGAAGGAAAGTTTGGAAAGTAGTATTGATTATATTGTGGAAGACATAGGATTTTCTTTGACTAATTTTCAGAAATAGACTTTCAGACATATTTTCTGTTGTTAGATGTTGTCAAGTCATTTCTGACTCATAGCAACACTATGTACAACAGAACAAAATTTTGGCCAGTTCTATGCCTTTCTCACAGTTGTTACCACACTTGAGCCCATTGTTGCAGTCAGTATGTCAATCCATCTCTTTGAAAGTCTTCCCCTTTCTTGCTGACCCTGTACTTTACCAAGTATGATATCCTTTTGCAGGGATTAATCCCTTCTGACAACATGACCAAAGTGTGAGAAACAAAGCCTGTTTTCTAGTCTATGTTAATATGGAAATTCTGTTGAAAGCTGTCCATCAGTAGTGACCCTAGTGCTATTTAAAATATCAGTGGGATAGTTTCTAGTATCATAGCAACATGTAAGCCTCCACAGTTGACAAACTGACAGACTACTGGTAGATTTGGAAATTAAACAATTCTAAATACAATATAGATGTCAAATCAGAAGTCTCAAGAATAAGCAAACAAATATTTTAACTAAACAAAAATCAAAATATAGTTGTCCTGTGCTATCAAGTTAGATTGTGATTCACGGCAACCCCATGTGTTACAGAGTAAAACTGCTCCATATAGTGTTGTGGGTGTGGATCACTAGGCCAGTGTTGCTAGCTTCATTCAAACAACCAACTTTTCATAGAACAGTGGAGCACAAACCACTTGTTCCACCCAAGACCTTGAGAATCAAAATAAAATTTATCGATTTAGTGGTTAAAATAGTGCTCACAAAGAGCACACAATTTTACACCAATATGTATATTCTAGAAAAGGTGAAAATTTCAAATATAGACAATCTAAACTTCCACTTTAGGAATCTAGAGAAAGAAGAGCATATTAAGCTTAAAAACAAACTAAAGAAAAGAAATAATAAAAAGTAGAGGAGAAATCAATGAAATATAAAACAAGAAATCAATAAAGTAAACCAAATGCTAGTTCTTTGAAAAGATCAGAGAAATTGATGAACATCTAGCCAGGCTAAGCAGAAGACAGAAAGAGAGAAACACAAATGATGAATATCAGTATATGAAAACTATGTCCACAGAAAAAGCTAAATGTAAATGTGCATAGCAACTTTATCCATAGTAATAAAACTGGAAGTGACCAATATATCTTTTAATAAATAAAACTGTAGTACATCCAATCAATAGAATATTATTCAGTAATTAAGCCATCAGTCAACTAAAAGGTATTAATGAATCTTAAACACATTTTGTTCAGTGAAAACAAGCCAGTCTGAAAAAGCTACATACTTTATGATTCCAATTATATGACATTCTGGAAAAGGTAAAATTATAGAGTAGTGGTTTCCAGGTGTTGAATAATGTGAAGGAGTGTTAAATAGGTGACACACAGGGGATTTTTTTTTTTTTTATGGTGAAACTGTTCTGCATGATAGTGTAATTATGATTGCATAACACCATGCATTTATCATATCACGTGGAACTTTATAGCACAAAAATTGGATCTTAATGTATATACATTTTTCAAAACTATTTAGGAAGTTGTATATTTCAGGATGAAATGCAGAATGTGAGGAAATAAACTAGTTGTATTAAAAATGTATGATATATCATCACTGAAGGGGGTGAGAGAGAAGATTGTGCTGATCCAAGTAACTGTGGAAATGAGGAGAGTGAGCTAAACTAAAGGAAAAGGAATTACACATAAGCATTCCACTCAAGTTGAAAAAAAAAAAGAGATTCCCACAGGAGGACAGAATAACAATTCTGATACTACTACATAAGTATACTGAAACTGAGTAATTAAGTAAATGGTTGGTGGTTAGTGGAAGCCAGTTTGTTCACTACTAAAGTGAGTATTTACAGATAAGCAAGAAGAGGAAGGCAGAATGTTCCCTCTGATGATGGATTGACATTGGAGACATCAGGATGAATTCATGTTTGACTTAATATAGACATAATAAATTTCTAGTTTGGCTTGTTACAGATTCAATTGTGTCCCCTTAAAATGTGCATTGAAATCATGGCCCCTATACCTGAGGATGCAGTCTTGTTTGAAAATAGTTTTCTTTCTTATGTTAATCAGGCCATGCCCCAGTATAGTGGATACTAAACCTAATCATTTCTGAGTTATAAAAAGAACAGACTAGAAATAGATAGATGCAGGGGGAAGACAGATGCCAAGAAGTACCAAAGAATACTAAGGATCTCTAGAGGCTACCGACAAGGAATGACCTCCTCCCTTAGCCATCTGAATTTGAACTTATAACCATCTGAATTGTAAGAAAATGAATTTCTGCTCTTTAAAGCCAATAACTTAGCATGATATATCTGTTACAGCTGCACTGGGTAAAAAAAAAAAAAAAAAAAAAACACTTCTGCAACAAATTACAAATTTGGTGAATTAAACAAGAACTGATTTCTCAAAGTTAAAGAGATTAGAAGTCTGATGTCAGTATCACTATGCTTAAATCAAGGTCTTTGCAGAACTGCACTACCTCTGAAGGCTCTGGTGGACAATCTGTTCCTTGCCTTTTCCACGTTCTGTGTTTACCAGCATTCCTTGGCTTGTGACTGCATGTTGCAGTCTTTAGGCCAGCATCTTCTAATTTTTTACTACTGCATCTTTACATTGTTTTCTCCTTTGTGTGTTGGATCTCCTTCTGCTACCCAGATAATCTATTTATTTAGATAATCCAGGATAATCTCCCATCAAGATCCTTAATTTAATCACATTAAATGTATGAATCTAAGAAAATTGGAAGTTGTCAAAAATGAAATGGAACACATAAAGATCAATATCTTAGGCATTAGTGAACTGAAAGGGACTAGTCTTGGCCATTTTGAATCATATGGTGATATGATTCAAAATCATATGGCATTCATATGGTCTACTATGCTGGGAATGATAAATTGAAGAGGAATGGCTTGCATTCATTGTCCAAAAGAACATTTCAAGATCTATCCTGAAGTACAATGTTGTCAGTGATAGGATAATATCCATATGCTTACAAGGAAGACCAGTTAATACTATTACTCAAATTTACATATCAACCACTAAAGTGAAAGATGAAGAAAATGAAGATTTTTACCAATTTCTGTAGTCTGAAATTGACCAAACATGCAACCAAGTTGTATTGATTATTACCAGTGATTGTAATTCAACAATTGTAAGCAAAAAAGAAGCATCAGTAGTTGGAAAATATGGCCTTGTGTGATAGAAATGACACTGGACACATCACATGATAGAATTTGAAAAGCCCAACTACTCATTAATTGCAAATACCTTTTTTTTCAAAAACATAAACAGCAGCTATACACATGGCCTTACCAGATGGAACACATAGGAATCAAATTGACTACATTGGTGGAAAGAGGAGATAGCTAAACTCAATATCATAATTCAAAACAGGGCCAGGAACTGACTGTACAAAACACCATCAATTGCTCATACACAAGTTCAAATGAAAGTGGAAGAAAATTAAAATAAGTCCAAGAGAACCAAAATATGACCTTGATTATATCGTGCCTGAATTTAGAGATCACCTGAAGAATGGATTTGATGCATTGAACACCAGTGACCAAAGATCAGAGGAGTTGTGGGATGATATAAATCACATCATACATTAAGAAAGCTAACAGTCATTTAAAAGACAGGAAAAGGGAGTTCCGGCAAGATGGCAGACTATGCAGAAGGACTGCACAGACCCTCTTCAACAAAGAAAAGGAAAACCAAATAACACAGACACAGAAGATAATCTTGGACCCCTAAGCCTTGAAGGGAAGGATACA
>NW_006921707.1:693815-696052 GCF_000298275.1 Orycteropus afer afer
GCCAAACAATGTACAGGCATGTGAGTTAAACATTTACCTCAAGTAGACACACGCCCTGAAGAGAACAATCATGGGAGAAGGAAGGGCTGCTTATGCATAGGGAGACAGCTCAGGGCACAGGAGAGTATGGAGGGATGGCCACTGGGAAGAGGTAACTATGGGGAGAAAGTGGGAGGGGAGCTGTTGCATTGTAAACTGTGGTCAATGACATGAGACAAAGTATATGTGAACTGCTGTATGGAAAGTGAATTCGCTCTGTAAATCTGCACCCAAATCACAATAAATAAAATAAAATATGAAAATAAATAAATAAATAAAAGACAGAAAAGGAAGAAAAGACCAAAATGAATATCTGAAAAGACTCTGAAACATGCTTTTGAATGTAATGAAGCTAAAGCAAATGGAAAAAATGATTAAATAAAAGAGCTAAACAGAAGATCTCAAAGGGCAGATTAAAATAAAAAGTAAATTATCATAATGAAATTTGCAAAGACCTGGAGTTAGAAAACCAAAAGGGAAGAATATGCTTGGTATTTCTCAAGTTGACAGAACTGAAGAGGAAAATCAAGCCTCAAATTGCAATATTGAAGTATTCTGTGGGCAACATATTGAATAATGCAGCAAGTCTTAAAAGAAGATGGAGATCATATACAGAGTCACTACAAAAAGGAACTGGTCTATTTTCAACAATTTTAGGAGGTGACATCCAATCTAGAACCCATGGTATTGAAGGAAGAAGTCTAAATTTCATTGAAGGAAATGGCAAAAAGCAAGGTTCCAGGAAATGATGGAATACCCATTGAGATGTTTCAACAAATGGATGCACTGCTGGAGTTACTTACTTATGCCAAGAAATTTGGAGGACAGCTCTCCGGCCAACTGAATGGAAGAGATCCATATTGGTGCCCATTCCAAAGGAAGGTGATCCAACAGAATGTGGCAATTATTGAATAATATCATTAATATCATAGGCAAGTAAAACTTTGATGCAGAAAATGCAAAAAATGGTTGCAGGAGTATATTGATAGAGAATTTAGAGAAATTCAAGCTGGATTCAGAAGGGGACATGGAACGAGGGATATCATTGCTGATGTCAGATGGAGTTTGGCTGAATGCAAAGAATACCCAAAAGATGTTTATTTGTGTTTTATTGACTATGCAAAGGGATTTGATTGTGTAAATCATAACAAATTATGGATAACATTGCAAAGAATGAGAATTCTGGAGAACTAATTTTGCTCATACAAAGACCAAGAGGCAGTCATTTGAACAGAAGATGGGGATACCATTTGATTTTAAACCAGGAAAGTGTCCATCAGGACTGTATCCTTTCATCATACTTATTCAATCTATATGCTGAGCACATAATCTGAAAGGCTGGACTACACGGAGAAGAATGCATCATCATTATTTGAGGAAGACTCACTAAAAACATGAGAAAAGCAGATGGCACAATTTTGTTTGCTGAAAGTGAAGAGGCCTTGAGTCACTTACTGATGAAAATCTAAGACTATAGCTCTCAGTAGGAGCTCTCGTAGCGTAGTGCCTAAGGCACTTGATTGCTAACCAGAAGGCTGGTGGTTAAAACTCACCAGCCACTCCTCAAAAGGAAGGTTGGGCAATCTACTTCCATAGTGATACTGCCTCGGAAACCCAAGTAGTGGTCACTATGAGTTGGGTCCAACTCAATGGCACAAAACAACAACAACAACAACAACATAGCCCTCAGTGTGGATTACATCTCAACATAAAGCAAACAAAAATCCTTACAAGTGGACCAATAGCAATATCATCAAAAATGGAGAAAATATATAGTTATCAAGGATTTCATTTTACTTGTATCCACACTCAACATCCATGGAAGCAGCAGTCAGTCAAGAAATCAAACAATATATACTGGGCAAATCTGCTGGAAAAGATCTCTTGGAAGTGTTAAAGATGTCATTTTGAAGAGTAAGGTGTGCCTGACCCTAGTCATAGTACTTTCAGTAGCCTCGTATACATATGAAATCTGGACAATGAATAAGGAAGACCATAGAAGAATTTATGCATTTGAATTATGTTGCTGGTAAAGAATACTGAAAATATAACAGACTGCCAGAAGAATGAATAAATATGTCTTAGAAAAAGTGCAGCTAGAATGCTCCTTAGGAGTGAGTATGAATCCAATTAAAAAATGGGCAGAAGACATGAATAGACACTTCACCAAGGAGGATATTCAAGTGGCCAACAAACAT
>NW_006921707.1:698487-702421 GCF_000298275.1 Orycteropus afer afer
TTTCTGAAAATTGCATGAGAATATAAAGTGTTTTCTGTGTTTCTAAAATAGCTGGGCTAATAAGGGCTACACAAGCCACACAGCTGGTAAACTAAGTTCTGGAAGGAGGGGGGCATGATGCAGAAATGCATATTCATTTATTGGGTTGATTATTACTTTTTATTAAGGCCCCAGTCATGTGCATCCATTGAGGTCCCATTGACTAAGGAACCATGGACCTTGACACTTCCTGGATTGATGAGGACATTCATGAATGGAAGATGTTCCTTGAAGCAATGGAGGATCCATGCTAAGAACTCTCCCAGATCTTGTCTGACTTGTTTCTTTATTTGTATCCTTTCTGCTTATAATAAACAGATAATTATAAGTATAGTAAGTAGCCTCCATGAATTTTGTGAATTGTTGTAGAGAATTAATGAAGCCACAGGGACAGTGAGGCTCTGGCTTAGATTGGAGTGGCTAATTCATAGGAGGGTTGTGCAGGCAGTTGTAATAACAAGGTCCTAAATCATGAGGAACCAGCTTTGAGTAGCTGGGTGACAGAGAATGGCTAGATAGGGCAGGCAATGAAGAAGGATAGAGTCCTTCTAGCTTGTGACCTACTCTCAGGAGAGAGAGGAAGAGAGAGAGAGACAGTGAGATAAAGAAATAAAGAGAGAGCAAGAGAGCCAGAGAAAATGTGAGTGTGTGAGCTAGTGAGTAGTGATCTGAAGTGTAGGGAGTTTTGCTGACTACTGAACCTACATCCAGTCCCTGATGACCTGGCTTTAGGTGACCAGGGATGTTTTGACCTAACTCTTAGCAATTAAAATGAGAAAGGAAGTGCCACAAAAGTGTCTGGTGACTAAGACCTTGGAAATGTAGAAAGATGAAGCCTGTATCAATTTTCCTACTGTACTCCTTTAATGTTGATTGTATTCCTTTAATTTTTATTCAGAAGAGGACATGGAATGAGGGATCTCATTGCTGATGTCAGATGGATCTTGGCTTAAAGTAAAGAATACCAGAAAGATGTTTACTTGTGTCTTATTGACTATGCAAAAACATTTGATTGTGTGTATCATAGCAAATTGTGGATAACATTGAGAAGAATGGGAATTCCAGAACACTTCATTGTACTCATGAAGAACATGTATATAGAACAAGAGGCTGTCATTTGAAGAGAGAAGGGGAACACTGCATTGTTTAAAATCAGCAAGGGAGTGCATCAAGGTTGTATCCTTTCACCATACCTATTCAATCTGTAGGCTGAGCAAATGATCTGAGAAGATGGACTATATGAAGAAGAATGTGGCATCAGAATTGGAGGAAGAATCATTAACACCCTGCAACACACTGACGACACAACTTTGCTTGCTGAAAATGAGGATGACTTGAAGTACTTACTGATGAAGATTGAAGAATACAATCTGCAGTATGGATTACACCTCAATATGAAGAAAACAAAAATCCTCACAACTGGACCTATAAGCAACATCACGACAAATGGAGAAAAGATTGAGGTTGTCAAAGACTTCACATTGCTTGGTTCTACAATCGACGTCAATGGAAGCAGCAGTCAGGACATCAGAAAACGTATAGCACTTGACAAATTAGCTGCAAAGGACCTCTTTCAAGTGCTGAAGAACAAAGATGTCTCCTTGAGGACTAAGGTGTGCCTGACACAAGCCATGGTATTTTCAATCACCTCAGATGCATGTGAGAGCTGGACAGTGAATAAGGAAGACCAAAGAAGAGTTGATACTTTTGAGCTGTGGTGTTGACGAAGAATGCTGAAAGTACTGTGGACCACTAAAAGAACTAACAGGTCTGTCCTAGAGGAAGTGCAGCCAGAATGCTCCTTGGAGGAGAGAATGGTCAGACTTCATCTCACATACTTTGGTCATGTTGTCAGAAGGAACCATTCCCTGGATAAGGATGTCATGATTGGTAAGGTGGAGGGTTGACAAAAGAGGGGAAGGCCCTCAACGTGGTGGATTGACACGGTGGCGGTGACAATGGACTCAAGTGTAGCAAGAATCGTGGAGCTTGCTGAGGACCAGGCAGTGTTTCATTCTGCTGTGCATAGGGTCACTATGAGTTGGAGATGACTCGATGGCACTTAACAAAAACAACACTCCTTTAATAGTGCAGTTGATGATAGCTGTGTCATGGTTATATAAGCCAGCACTGAATCATTTCACCTTAAGAAAGTTCCTAATCTTGCTGTGCTCCAGTTTCCTTGTCTGCAAATATAAATGTTGGGAAGAATAATGGTTTAATACTGGAGAGTATTTAGAATGGTGTCTGGCTGAGAGTAAACACTCAATCATTGTGATCATCATCACCATCATCAAATAATGTACGAAATGCAAACTTGATGATGTGAGCATTACATGTGTAATATTCCCTGGTGTCTTTAAAACTGAGATGACATCTCTTACACTGCTAGGCCTATTAGGCAACTAAAAACCCCTGAACCATTAGTAGAAATTTGGGTATTGCAATCTCCTGGGTTTCTCTGTGTAGTCTATACCATGTTTTTCTTCTGCTATTGCTTTGAGACCTGTATTGCTAAGCATGAAAAAGAAAAATAAGTACAATACAAATACTCTGTAAGCCTCAGGTTGGGTTAAATTATTAAGTGACCAAAGTATCCTTCTGACAGTAATACAAGTTGATGTGAACTTTTGCTTGAATATTGCATCTCTGCTCTCAGACAGAGATGTAGTTTAAAAGAAGTAGCCAGGGCATGATAACTGTTCTCCAAAATGGGCAATTTGTGTGACATCCTTTTCTAGTTGTCACTTTCTTTTGTGTCAGCTATGCACATGCTGACAGAATCACTTAGGCCATCCAATTCAAACATACAAACGTTGAATTACATAGATTTAAAGTGACTTCCAATTTTGAGATTACATGATTTCAGTCAATGAAGGTAATATTAGGAAGAGTCTATTAAATATTATGTTCCTTGTGATAGTAACTTGCATCATTTTTCAGACCGTGGTAATTAGTGTCACGATTATGAAAATGAATTCTCATATTCATTAATAATGGGTCTAATATTCTAGGTATCATTTAGCATTTTATTTTAGTGTCAATGTCTTTGCTAACAGCAAGAGAAATATTTGATGCTTGGAAGAGGAAGATATTTGAAGGGAAGTTGCTAATTTTTGACATTTTGTATACCATATATAAGCACATATACATAAACACACACACACATACACAGAGATCTAAGTAGAACAACAGCAATTATATTTGTTAATAGTCATTAACTATCTTACGACTGGGAGCTCTGGTAGCATAGTGGCTAAGGCACTTGACTGCTAACCAGAAGGCTGGTGGTTCAAACCCAGCAGCCACTCCTCCAAAGGAAGATGGGGCAATCTACTTCCGTATTGATACTGCCTCAGAAACCCAAGGAGGGGTCACTATGAGTTGGGTCTGACTTGATGGCACATAACAACAACATCTTACGACTAGAATGATGATTCATTGATCTTCCACAATGAGTCCAGGACAAGAAAAAATAATTATGGTCAAATAATTAAAGATTTCAATTTATCATCTGAAAAAAAATTCCGGAATACTAGTGACATTCAAATGGATGCCAAGATAGAGATAATTTTTTTAGAAGGATAACTTGAAATTGAAATAGATGTATTTCTGATGGAGCGTTTCCTGGGTGGTCATCATAAGACTCTGGAAGATGGGTAGATTGTCCCACCCACAATTTAAGACTTATTCAGATACCTGTCAACATCAAAATACTAACAGCTTTTACAAATTCTTCGGGAATTGAAGCAGATATAAATAAAGTAAACATAGTATGTTTTAAAACTGGTCTTATATCCAAATGTTGTTATATTTTCAGTGACTTCTCATTATTTCCAGTTGTCACCATATTGATATGGAAAATACAAGTACATTTATTTTAAAACTTATTGTG
>NW_006921707.1:702839-710235 GCF_000298275.1 Orycteropus afer afer
GTTTGTCTTAAATCAATCTCTTTTGATATATAAAAGATATTAAACAAATAATTGAGCTATGCAGAGATGGGTGAAGAGAGATGGCAAGCCACATAAAGATTGCCTAGGAGCAGAAGTTCAGAACATACAAGGACCTTCCTTCAGAGAGGACAGAGAGAAAAAGCCATCCCCTACAGACAGAACCCTGAATTTAGACTTGTGTCCTCTGAAACTATGAAAATCAATTTCTGTTTGTTAAAGCCATCTACTTGCAGTGTTTCTGTTATAGCAGCAATAGATAACTTAGACAGGATTAATTATAATGTTAAATGGATGGTAAAGAAAGGCTTTATAAAATATATAAATAAATACCAGAAGAAGATGGGAAAATAAGTCATATGGATATCTGGAGAAATGCCTGGATAACTGGGGAATAGTGTTCGGGAAGAAAGCACAGTAAGCACAAATTCCCTGAGGTGGAGGCTTTGAAAAGGATAGTGATATGATTGATGTTTTAAAAGGATTGTCCTGAATGCTGTGTGAAAATAAATAGAGGGTAGGAAAAAGAGATACAGAGGAACTAGTTAAAAATGATTTCAGTAATTATTACAATGATCTTGTATTTGTACAGTGGCCATGTTTGAGCCCATTGTGGCCGCCACTGTGCTACTCCATCCTGTTGAGGGTCTTCCTCTTTTTTGCTGACCCTTTACATTACCAAACATCAGGTCCTTCTCCAGGGACTTGTCCCTCCTGATAACATGTCCAAATTACATGAGATGAATTTCACCATCCTCACCTTTAAGCATTCTGGCTCTACTTCTTCTGAAAAATATTTGTTCATTCTTTTGGAAGTACATGGTATATTTAATGTTCTTCACCAACACCATAACTCAAATGCATCAATTCCTTGGTCTTCCTTCGTTGTCCAACTTTAGCATAGATATAAGGCTATTGAAAATACCATGGCTTGTGTTAGGCACACGTTAGTCTTCAATGTGACATCATTGTTTTTCAAACACATTAAAGAGTTTTTAAAGCAGATTTTCCCAAAGCAATACATTCTTTGATTTCCTGACTGCTGTTCCCATGGACATTGATTCTGGATCCAAGTAAAATTTATAAGTATATAAATGTTGTTATAGGAGAAAATAACTGTACTAGGAGGATTATGGAAAGATTTTGTAGGTTTAGAGCTTTGAGTTGAATTCTGAAGAATGGATAGATAACACTTGGAAAGAAACACCAGAGAACAGAGGCAAAAATAACACCAATTTTTTTCACAGGAAAGTGAAAAATGTTTGTAGAGAATAATTCCTCATTGGGGTTATATGCTGTATGATAAAATAAGTGCACTACAATAGTTCGTTTGACTGTGTGTTATCAGCAACAAGCCAAAGAGATTAGATACTTGTACAAGGGCATCAGAAAAACACTTAGTAGGCATATGCCTTTATTATTGCACAAATCTCAAACATGTATGAATATTATGCTCAGCTGCTTCACTAAAGATGTATGTCTATGTACTTACAAGAATGGAAAACAATCGTTATCTCCCCCAAATACCAAGTAGCTGATAGCCTACTTAAATTTCAAATGTAGTATTTAAGAGCTGAAAATATGTCTGGATTGCTAGTCTTGCAAATTAATATGCTATCAAAATAATTTTTTTTTTGGAAATTAAATCATGACTAACACAAACATATAGTGAGAATATTAAAAATACATTTAATTTGTTAATGAAGTAGCTAGCAGAAAGTTTAAGGTGCTTCAAAAAGCATTAAAGAGATTTATAGAGTCAGCTCAGAAAGACATGCTATGAGAAGTTTGTTACAGACAAAACCAGTCAATGACTTAAATCATACCTGTTGCCTGTTGAGTAGATTCCAATTCATAGTGACCCTATAGGACAGAGTAGAACTTCCCCACAGGGTTTTCTAGGCTGTAATCTTTATTATTATTATTGTTGTTGTTGTGCTTAAGGTTCAAATTTGCAGAGAATTTATTTTACATTCAACAGTTCATGTACATTTGTTTTCACTCCCCAGTTACCATCCACAGCTCTAATCCACTCTCCTCCTCTCCCTTCCCAGTGACCCCCCCTGCCTCCCTGTGCCTTTGTTAGTAATGCACTCCTGTTTGCCCAGATTTTCCTCCATGTGAATGTTGCCGCTCTGGTGCCCAATGGCCGATTACTCCAAGGGATGTATCTCCGTAGAGTAGGTGGGTGCATCACCCTGGGTTGAGTGTTCTGCATATAAGTCTTATTACTGTTGGTCTGAGAGCCACTAGGCTGTAATCTTTATGAAAGAAGATTACCAGAGCAGCTGGTGGTATCAAACCCTTGACCTTTTGGCTAGCAGCCAAATGCTGATCTGATTCCACCAGATCTCCTTTGTTCAATGACCTACAGGATAATAAAGTAGCAATCTATTCTATAAGGCAGCAATTATTTTCATCTCTAACAGACAAATCCTAGTTAAACTCATGTTAAAATAAACGTATAAGAGAAAACAGAAAATCAAACAAGGAAACAAACAAAAAAACATAGTATAGAGAAAAAATCTTTGGCTGGGCCTACTAAACATTACTGTGTTATGAGATAGAAAGGGCATACATCCAAATAACCCACTACCATTGAATTGATTCTGACTCATAGCAACCTGGTGGAGTAGAGTAGAACTGCCCCTTATGGTTTCCAAGGCTATAAACCACTACAGGAGCACACTGCTTCTTCTTTCTCCTGTGGAGTGACTGGTGGATTTCAACTGTCAGACTTTTGGTTTGCAGCCGAATGCCTTATTCACTGCACAACCAGAGCACCTGTGAAAGGACATGTAATCTTTTTTTCTTTATTTATAAATTTTGAGTAGTCTTTAATAGATATTCCTTATGATTATAAATAATCAGGGGAAAAAATGGTTATAATCTCCACAATTTTGTCCTCATTGTGTTTTAGCTTGATCATGTAATTGATTCAGCAAGAATTAATATACAGTCATATAGGCCTTTTTTTTTTCTGAATGATCATCATATCTAGAGTTAAACTGAGTTGGGCAACTACTAAGGCCACAGAATTAAATTCTATGTGGACATTTCATCAAGAATGTAAGTTTGGACTTTCAAAACCCTTTATTTTTGTTCCTCTTTCTCAAGCTTAGGAATCAAACCCAAGATATTCATCTACAACAACATTTGCTGATAGTGCATACAATGTTAGTGAATTGTTCTTTCCTTGAAGTCTCCAAAATGTGCTGAGGTTCTTAAACTCAGAAAGTTGTCCTCCTTAATAACTGTAAGCCAGAAATGTTATTACAGTACCAGTTTCCTGGGAGAACTTTGTAGACACTGGACCCACATGTGAAGTAAAACACTTTTTCCTTGGTTGTGTTTTTTTCAAAGTATCCAATTAAATTAAATTAATTCTCAAATATGCTATAAATACAGCTTTGATTGTGCAATTGATTTGTCTAATTACATTCTAAAAATGAAAAAAAAAAAAGGAGGACAAATTCCTAGTGGACCCACAAAAAAATAATTATTTTACTCTGAAAAGTAGCAACTTGGTAATTATCCTGGTATACTGAGGGATCAGTAAAAAAAAGACAACATGTACAGGAAGCATTCCAGTTTGCAAAAGCATAATATACTAAGAAGTAGAAATGGCTTACTCATATAACCAGAAAATTCTACACTGAAACTATTTCCATCAATAGTCCAAAAAGAATATCCACAAGTAGATCTCCCAATCTGTTTATTCAGTCCTACTTAATCAATTTTTGATCCATGGGCTCTTGGGTCAGCAGGCTGCTTTCATGAAGTTGTTTACTTCTTAACTAGAAAACTGACTCACTGCTGTTGAGTCAAACCCAACTCATAGCAACCCCTCCTTGGGTTTCTGAGGTGGTTTCTCTACAGAAGTAGATTGCCAATTCTTCCTTCTGAGGAATGGCTGGTGGGTTTGAACCACCAGCCTTCTAGTTAGCAGTCAAATGCCTTAGGTACTACTCCAGAAGTATGGAAATCCTTAATTAGTCCCTTGGTAAAGTCTGACTGTTGTGTAACTGATTAGAAGCCTGTACCCAAAAACCTTTTCCTTAAAGTATCAAAACTGGTACAGTCTTTTTTATGAGGTCCTGAGAACATGGTTTTTTGATGAGGACCAAATTTTCAACTATAGTTAATAACAGAGCCTTTAGGTAAACATAAGAGGAAATTATAATCCATCAGCTGATAATAAGACTAAATGGCTGTGACTAATTAATTATAGTAAACAACATTATCAGATTAGATAAAAGTAAAATTCTCTAGTGAGCTTTAATATATAATGATATAAGAATTTGATCCATATTTCTCCTGAGGGTAAAGCATATGAGAACATTGCTGCAATCCTGCAACCTTCCAGTTCTTCTCGGAATGTGGATAATCTCTGAAACATATTTGTATTAATAGTATTTTACCTATTGTCATAGTTATCTAGAGCTGCTGTAACATAATACCACAAGTGAGAGGATTTAAAGAACAGAAATGTATTTTATTATGTTCTGGAGGCTAGTAGTCCCAACCAGTGTTTTGCCCATGTGGATTCCTTCCTTGTCCATAGGCATGAGCATTCCTTGGTCCTTTGGCATACCTTGGCTTATAGATGATCCTTTTAGGGTATCTATCTTCCCTATATGTATGTGTCTCTCTTTCTAATTCTGTCTTTTAAAACTCAAAGTGATTAGATTTAAGATCCACCTCATAATTTTGACCTCATTAACATAACAAGAAAAACCCAATTTTCAAACAAGATCACAACCATATTTTCAACACATATTTTGTAAGAATATAATTCAATCCATAACACCTGTACAAAATTAATTTAGGAAAGGCTAACTTTCTTTTGATTTGACAGTTCATTCCATGCTGCTCTAACAATAGTGTTTAGCTAATTAGGAAATACTGAGCATATCAAACAACCTAATTATTACTAACATTTTTTTCTGTAATAAGATGAAAGAACAATCTTTGTAGTTATCCAGTGCTTTCTGGAAAACCCTGAAGATTATGTAGGTGTTAAAGATACCTTGAAAACTTATTATTTTTTAATCTAGGGTCAAATCTTTGGAGGAAAAATTCAAAAGAGTTTTCAGAGGAGATTAGACACTTGATTAAGAGAGGGATATAGGTATCTAAGAAAAATAATTGGTTGCAGGTTGCAGTTTGGCAACCTTAAAATCATAGTGTCGAAACAATATATTAAAATAGATATTGAGAAAAGTAAACTAACTATACAAAGTCTTAGATTTTTCAAAATTAAAGTTATTTTTAAAAAATAATCAAGGACATTATAAAGTCAGGGGAATTCACAGACACTTATTCTGATGAAATATTGCATCTCTGTTGTCTGAAAAATCACACAAAGTTTATAGAATAACCTTTTATTATTTCTCGTTAAGAGTATTGAATATTCCAAGAATAATTTATCATTTTAGCAGAGAGAAAACTCAAATTCTGGTATTACAGTAATATATATTTGGCAATGAAGGACTTGCAAATCTTTTATTTCCCCTTTTGAGCAAACCCATCAAAAGAGTGCCAACACATTTCATTGCTTTTTTTTTTTTCCTTTTCCCAAACTCATCATTTTTAGGTATAATAATCCAATGGGGAAAGAAGTATTTTCCTCAAACTTTCTACAACTAGCTATACCCTTTCAAAGTGTTCTCCTTTGCTATATTGTTCCACATTCTGGAACAACCTGACACTGCTTTAGGACAAAACTATTCTCTATCTCCTTTAAAAAACAAAAGCACATTCTATTAGTTTGTACCTGGGACTGGGGGGCTGCTTTCACTTGGGGGCAGCTCTATTTTAAGGCCAGGGACCAAGATAGGTGGGCGCAGAGAAGTTAGGAACAACTAAGGGAGATAAACTTGTCTGTCAGTTTGTCCTCCTGTGATGGCTTAACTGTTGCTGTGAAGCTGGAGGTTATGCTACTGCTGTTGAAAAATGCCCGAAGGATTACCCATGGTGGACAGGTTTCAGTGGCACTTTCAAGCTAAGACAGGGAAGAAGGAAGAGGCCATCCACTTCTCAAACAATTGGACAGTGAAAACCTTATAAACAGCAGTGAAACACTGTCTGATATATTACTGGAAAACTTTATGAATAGGCCTGAAATATTGTCTGATATTGTGCCAGAAGATGAGCCCATCAGGTCAGAAGGCACTCAAAATTTGACTGGGGAATTGCTGACTTCTCAGAGTAGAGACTACTATAATGATATGGATAGACTAAAACTTTCAGGACCTCCATTGGCTGATGTGGCATGACTCAAAATGAGTAGAAACAGATGCAAATATCCATTAATAATTGGAACATGGAATGTATGAAATATTAATCTAGGAAAATTGGAAGTTGTCAAAGTGAAGTGGAATGTATAAAGATCGATAACTTAGGCATTAGTGAGCTGAAATGGACTGGTTTTCGCCATTTTGAATCAGACAACCATATGATCTACGATGCCGGGAATGACAAATTGAAGAGGAATAGAGTGGTATTGATTATCACAAAGAATATTTTAAGATCAGTTCTGAAGTACAATGCTGTCAGTGAGAGGATAATATCCATACACCTACAAGGAAGACCAGTTAATACTATTGTTATTCAAATCTATGCACCAACCACCAAAACCAAAGATGAGGAAATTGAAGATTTCTACAAACCTCTACAGTCTGAAATTGACCACACATGAAATTAAGATGTGTTGATTATTACTGGTGACTGGAATGCAAAAGTTGGAAACTAAGAAGAGGTACCAGTAGTTGGAAAATATGGCCTTGGTGATAGAAATAACACCGGAGATTGCATGATAGAATTTTGTAAGACCAATGACTTAGTCATTGCAAATACGTTTTTTCAACAACATAAGCAATGACTATGCATGTGGACTTCACTAGATGGACTACACAGAAATGAGATTGACTATATCTGTAGCAAGGGGTGATGAAGAAATTCAATATCTTCAGCCAAAACAAATCCAGGAGCTGATTGTGGAACAGACCATCAACTGCTCATATGCATGTTCAAGCTGAAGTTGAAGACAATTAAAACAATTCCAGAAGAGACAAAATATGACCTTAATAATATCCCTCTTGAATTTGTTGTTGTTGTTGTTAAGTGCCGTCGAGTCATTTCCGACTCATAGCGACCCCATGCACAGCACAACGAAACACTGCCCAATCCTGCGCCAGCCCCACAATCCCTGCTATACTTGAGCCCATCATTGCAGCCACTGTATAAATCCATCTCGTTGAAGGCCTCCCCCTCTTTCATTGACCCTCCACCCTACCAAGCATGACATCCTTCTCCAGGGAATGGTCCCTTCTTACAACATGACCAAAATAGGTGAGACCAAGTCTGGCCATTCCTG
>NW_006921707.1:712990-719100 GCF_000298275.1 Orycteropus afer afer
ATCTGAGTAAACCCAGCCTTACTCATATGGAAAAGAGAAAGCTTTCGAGACCGTCATTTGCTGATGTGGCACCACTCAAATTGAAGAGAAACAGCCGCAGACATCCATTAATCATCTTGAATTTAGAGACCATTTAAAGAATGGATTTGATGCATTGAACACTCATGACCGAAAACCAGAGGAATGGTGGGATAACATCAAGAATATCATCCATGAAGAAAGCAAGAGGTCAATAAAAAGACAAGAAAGGAAGAAAAGAACAAAATAGATATAAGAAGAGACTCTGAAACTTGCCCTTCAGTGGAGAGTAGCTAAAACAAATGGAGGAAATAACCAGATGAAAGAGCTGAACACAGAAGATTTCAAAGAGCAATTTGAGAACATAAAGCCAATTATTATAATGAAATGTCCAAAGACCTGGAGTTAGAAAAGCAAAAGAGAAGAACATGCTCAGGATTTCTCAAGCTGAAAGAACTGAGGAAAATATTTAAGCCTTGAGTTGCAATACTGAAGGATTCTATCAGCAAAGTATTGAATGATGCAGGAAACATCAAAAGAAGATGAAAGGAACACACAAAGTCACTCTACCAAAAAGAATTTGTTGATGTTCATCCATTTCAGGAGGTGGCATATGATCAAGAACCAATGGTGTTGAAGGAAGAAGTCAAAGCTTCACTGAAGGAATTGGCAAAGAACAAGGCTCCAGGAATTGACAGGATACCCACTGAGATGTTTCAACAAATAGATACTGTGTTGGAGGCATTCACTCTACTATGCCAAGAGATTTGGAAGACAGCTACCTGGCCAACTGACTGGAAGATATCCACATTTGTACCCTTTCTAAAGAAAGGTGATCCCTCAGAATGTGGAAATTATTGAACAAAATTATTAATATAAAATGCAAGTAAAATCTTAATGAAGATGATGCAAAAATGGTCACAGAAGTATATTGGCAGAGAAATTCCAGAAGTGCAAGCTAGATTCAGAAAAGAATGTGGAACAAAGGATATCATTGCTGATGTCAAGTGGATCTGAGCTGAAAGCACAGAATACCAGAAAGATGTTTACTTATGTTTTATTGATTATACAATAGTATTCAATTGTGTGGATCATAACAAACTATGCATAACATTGAGAAGAATGAGAATTCTAGGACATTTGTACTCATGAGGAATATGTGCATAGATCAGGAGGCTGTCATTCAAACAGAACAAGGGGATACTGCATAGTTCAAAATCAAGAGTGCATCAAGGTTTATCCTTTCACCATACTTATTCAACTTGTTGGGAGCTCTGGTAGCATAGTGGCTAAGACACTTGCCTGCTAACCAGATGGCTGGCAGTTCAAACCCACCAGCCACTCCTCGGAAGGAAGGTTGGGCAATCCTACTTCTGTAGTGATAACTGCCTCGGAAACCCAAGGAGGGGTCACTATGAGTCAGGGCCAACTCGACAGCACACAACAACAACACAACAATTCAACTTGTATGCTGAACAAATAATCTGAGAAGCTGGACTATATGAAGAAGAACATGACATCAGTATTGGAGGAAGACTCATTAACAACCTGCAATATGCAGATCACACAGCTTTGCTCGCTGGCAGTGAGGATGATTTGAAGCATTTACTGATGAAGATTACAGACTACAGTCTGCAGTATGGATTATACCTCAATATAAAGAAAACAAAAATCCTTACAACTGGTCCAATAAACAGCTTCATGAGGGATGGAGTAAAGACTGAAGTTGTCAAGAACTTCATACTACTTTGGTTCTGAAATCAACACCACTGGAACCAGCAGTCAAGACATCAGACAACATATTGCATTGGGCAAATCTTCTGCAAAAGACCTCTTTCAAGTGCTGAAGAACAAAGATGTCTCCTTGGAGATAAAGGTGTGCCTAACCTAAGTCATGGTATTTTCAATTGCGTCTTATGCATGTGAGAGCTGGACAATGAATAAAGAAGACTGAAGAAGAGTTGACGCTTTGGAGTTGTGGTGTTGGAGAAGAATGCTAAGAGTATCATGGACAGTTAAAGGACTAATAAATCAGTCCTGGATGTTGTCCAGCCAGAATGCTCCTTGGAAGTGAGAATGGCCAGACTTCATCTCACCTACCTTTGTCATGTTGTCAGAAGCAACCATTCCCTGGAGAAGGATATCATGCTTGATAAAGTCAAGGGTCAACGAAGAAGGAAAAGTCTCTCAACAAGATGGATCGACACAGTGGCTGCAACGATGGGCCCAGGTATAAAAAGAATTATGAAGCTGACAAAGGACTGTGCATAGAGTTGCCAAGAGTCAGAGACAACTCAATGGCACCTAACAACACAACAACATTAGTTTGTACACACATTTGTATTTGTTTGCTTTTATTTTTCCCCTATAGAGTGTTATCCCTCCATATTAATTACAACTTTTAACCAAAATAAAATGTTCTGTTTCAAGCAAACAGTGGGGAGGTAAATAATTGAGGTAGTCCCTGGGTGGTACAAATGCTAGTACTTAGCAACTGTGTAGTAGTTAAGGTTATGTAACAACTTGGCTGGGCCTTGTTTTGAGTGGCTGGGCAGCTGGTTGTAGTTATTCCCCATGAAGAGACTAGCAATCCACTCCATGGTAGAATGTGCTGTGAGCAGCTGAGTAGCTGCTTTAGGGATGTGATCTGCTTCTAGTATAAAAGGAGAAGTTTTGGGAATGGTCTGCACCTTTTCGGCATGCTTGGAACCTGCATGTAGCCAAATCTTCATTCAGTAGTCTGCCATGTTTCCTGCCAACCCTGGGACTGTCTTTGGCCTTGTAGTGGCCTTCCATGTTGCTTGATAATTTTGTTGTTGTTGTTATGTGCCATCAATTTGGACCAACTCACAGTAACCCCTTCTTGGATTTCTGAGGTGGTATCACTATGGAAGTAGATTGCCCAACCTTCCTTCTGAGGCGTGGCTGGTGGGTTTGAACTGCCAGCCATTTGCTTAGCAATCAAATGTCTTAGGCACTACACTACTAGAGCTCCTTGTTAATCTTGGGACTGTGCAATTGTATTTGTTGACCTAGTGGCTGCTGGAGTTATGAAAACCCCCAACTTCAATGGGCCAGGAGCAAGAGACAGAGCTGACGCTCAAGGTCAAGGGGCTTTAACCCAGCCCCTAGAGTGTGGTGCTTTGAACTCAGACTTCTAGACTCGTAAAGTATAAGAGAATAAATTCCTGTTTGTTAAAGCCACCTATTTGTGGTATTTTCTGATAGAGAGGTACTAGAGAACCAAAACAAACTGCTAATGAGAAGGTTGAAGACTTGAGTACTCACAGAAAGGCCTGGCAAAGTATCAGCTATTGAAAATCAGTTCTGCTCTGACACACATGGTGTCGTCAAAAGTTGGAAACAATTCATCAGCAACTGATTTTAAGTAATTGACAGTTTTCTGTCTTAAGCAAGTATTTTGACAGACCAGTGAAGCTTATATGTACACATAATAAAACCTTCAAAATCACACAACTCTTTTATAACTCTTTAAGTGGTGAAAGTAAACATGTTCAATAGCATGGCTCAAATGTATACATATTCTATAACACGTTAAAATAAAAATTATTCTTGGTGATCAAATTTTCTGTATTCAATGGATGGCACACACAGTTGAGTACCGAGTACTAATGAAAAGTTTGGGGATTTGAATTCTTGGAACAAAGATCTGGCAATCTACTACCAAAAGAGCACAGCCGTAGAAAACCCTATGAAGCACATACATTTCTACTCTGAAACTCATGGGGTCACCGTGCATCATAATTAACTTCATAGCAGCTGGTTTCTGTTTATTTATTTATTTATGTATTTATGTGACTTAGAAAATATCCATGCATTCAGATTATCTGTTAATTAATCCTGATAATAAACAAGGACCTAAATGCAATTAGGGATCTTAGGAATTATGTTTAAGCTGACAAATGAAAAATCAATGAATGACTTTTCATATCTAAAATTTTGTCAGAATTGTAATGGAATTAATTGAACATACACTTTTATATTTTATAATATTATCAACTATAAGGAAGAATATTAGTTTATCTGCAAAATAGAATAGGAAAAATCTAGGAAGTTCACATTAGCAATTTCTTTATGAAAAAATAAACTCAAATATATATATATGGTAGCTATGAGTTGGGTCCGACTTGATGGCACATAACAGCAACATATTTAAAATATGTTTTGGTTATACTCTGTATTATTAGGTGTCTTTGAGTAGGTTCTGATTCATAGCAACCTTATGCACAACAGTATAAAACAATGCCTGGTCCCACACTATCCTTACAATCATTGCTTTGCTTGAGCCCATTGTCGGGGCCTCTATCTCAATCCTTCTGGTTGAGGGTCTTCATATTTTTAGCTGAATCTCTGCTTTATCAAGCATGATATTCTTCTCCAGGGAATGGTCCCCCCTTACAACATGACCAGAGTACAAGAGGTGTAGTCGTGGCATCCTTGCTTCTAAGGAGCATTGTGATTGTATTTCAACCAACACAGATTTGTTTGTTTGTCTGAAGCCCAAAACCAAATCCACTGCCATCAAGTTGATTCTAAAGCATAGGGAACTACATTGGTTTCCAAGGCTATAAATATTTATGGAAGTAGATTGCCTCATCTTCCTCCCTTGGAGCAACTGGTGTCCACAGTATATTTAATATTCTTCACCAAAATCATAGTTTAAATGGGTCAATTCTTCTTGTGTCTTCCTTTTTCATTGCCTAGTTTTTTCATGAATATGAGACAATTGAAAATACCATGGCTTTAGTCAGGCACACCCTGGTCTTCAAAGTGATGTCTTTAGTCTTTAATACTTTAAAGAGGACAGAAATATGTTGTTTGATTTCTTGACTGCTGCTTTTATAGGTGTTGAATTATAGATCCAACTAAAAGGAAATCCTTGACAGCTTCAGTCTTTTCTATGTTCATTATGATGTTGTTTATTGGTCCAGTTGTGAGGATCTTTATTTTCTTTATGTTGAAGTATAATCCAAACTGAACACTGTAGTCTTCTATCTTCATCAGTGAGTGCTTCAAGTCCTCTTCACTTTCATTAAGCAAAGTGGTGTCATTTCATATTGCAGTTTGCTAATGAATTTTCCTCTAATTCTGATGCTGCATTCTTCTCCATATAGTCCACTTTCTTGGATTATTTGCTCAACATGTAAATTGTATAGGTATGGTGAAAGGATACACTAACACACAACTTCTTGACTTTAAACCATTCAGTATCTCCTTGTTCTGTTTGAATGACTACCTCTTGGCCTATGTACAGTTTCCTTATAAGCACAACCAACTATTCTGGAATTCCCATTATTCCTAATGTTATCCATAATTTATTATGATTCATACAGTTCAATTAATAAAACACAGGTAATCATCTTTCTGGTATGGTCTGCTTTCTGCCAAGATGAGATGACTTCGGCAATTATACCCCTTGTTCCATATCCTTTTTTGAATCTTGCTTGAATTTCTGGCCATTCCCTGTCTATGTACTGCTGCAATCATTTTTTAATTATTTTCAGCAAAATTTCACTTGCATATGATATTAATGATATTGTTCAATAATTTCTGTATTATGTTGGATTGCTTTTCTTTGGGATGGACACAAATATTGATCTCTTCCAAACATTTGGCCTAGTACCTGTCTTCCAAATTTCTTGGCATAGAAGAGTGAGTGCTTCTAGTGTTGCATCCTTTTGTTGAAACATCTCAATTGGTATTCTGTCAATTCCTGGAGCCTGGTTTCCCCAATGCCTCCAGAGCATCTTGGAATTCTTCCTTCAGTACCACTGGTTCTTGATTATATGCTACCTCCTGAAATGGTTGAACATTGATTAATTCTTTTTGGTACAGTGACTCTGTGTATTCCTTCTATTTTCTTTTGATGCTTCCTGCATTGTTCAGTATTTTCCCCTTAGAATCCTTCAATATTACCATTGAAGGCCTATTCTGGTTACCAAGTGCCACTCTGACAGGAATATACTACAAATGGGATGACTTAAACAAACAGGAGTTTATTCTTACAATCTGGAGGCTTTAAGTCCAAGTTCAAAGTGCCAGGCTCTTGGGGCTGGGTGAAAGCCCCTCAA
>NW_006921707.1:719440-721751 GCF_000298275.1 Orycteropus afer afer
TCTCATCATGGGGAATAACTGCTACCAGCTGCCCAACCACTCAACCAGGCCCAGCCAAGTTGACACATGAACATAACTACCACAAGGCCTGAATTTTTTTCTTTAGTTATTTCAGCTTGAGAAATACTGACCATATTCTTCCATTTCATTTTTAACTTCAGTTCTTTGCACATATCATTATAATACTTCACCTTTTCTTCTCAACCTACTCTTTGAAATCTGTTCTGCTCTTTTACTTCATTATTTCTTCCATTTGTTTTTGTTACTCTCTGTTCAAGAATAAGTTTTAAAGTCTATGACATACATTTTGATCTTTTCTTCCTCTCCTGTCTTTTTAATGACTTTTTGCTTTCTTCATGTATGATGTCCTTGATGTCATCATACAACTTAATCTGGTTAATTAGTTAATTAGCCAAGGTGTTTAATGTGTCAAATCTTCTTGAGATGGTCTCTAAATTCAGGTGGGATATAATCAAGTTCATATTTTGGCTCTCATAGATTTATTTAAATTTTCTTCAGCTTCCACTTGAATTTGCATATGAGCAATTGATGATCTGTTCCACAGATGTAGTTAATATGATTCCTGTGTATTTTATCTAGTGAAGTCTCATCTATTGTCACTGTTTATGTTGTTGATAAAGTATTTGCAATGAATACCTTGTAGTCTTGCAAAATTCTACCATGCAATCTGTGGTTTTTAAGGTTGTGTATCAACTTAGCTGAGCCTGGTTTTGAGTGACTGGGTAGCTGGATGTAGTTATTCCTCATGATGAGACTGGTAATCAACTCCATGATGGAGTCTACTGGAGCATCTGAGTAGCTATCTTAGAGATGTTCTCAAAGTATATAAGAAGACACTTGAGAAGGATCTGGAGATTTTAGCACATCTGCATCCTGCATTTGAATGAGTCTTTATCTCAATGACCTGCCATGTTATCAGCCAATCATGGGACTATGAATGGACTTGAATTAGTAGCCTGCGATGTTACTTGATAATTTGGGAACTGTGCAGTTTTACTTGTTGACTTTGGGTTTTGTCAGCCTTAGCAGCCAGAAACTGTATGAGTTAAGAGAAGCCTCCAGCTTCAGTGGGCTGGGAGCAGGAGGCAGAGCTGAAGCCCAACTCAAGTGGCTTTCTTCCATCCCCTAGAGATGGCATTTTGAACTTACATTTCTAGCCTCTTAAACTGTAGGAAAATAAACCTCTGTTTGTTAAAGTCATACATTTGTGGGATGTCTTAGTAGCACTGGAGAACCAAAACACTATCTCTGGCACTGCTTCTATCATCAAGGCCATATTTCAGACTATTGAACCTTCTTTGTGCAATTTTCATTCCAATTGCCAGTAATTATCAATGCATCTTGGCTGCACGTTTGATCAATTTCTGACTGCAGAAATTAGTGAAAGTCTTCAATTTCTTCATCTTTGGCTTTAGATGTTTATGTATAAATTTGAATAATAGTAGTATTAACTACAAAATGTCATTTCAAAAGACAGAAAAAGAAGAAAAAGACAAAATAGATATCAGAAGAGACTCTGAAACTTACACTTAAAGGGAAAGTAGCTAAAGTGAGTGGAAAAAATGATGAAATAAAGACATTGAACAGAAGATTGTGAAGGGAGGCTCAAGAGGACAAAGTAAATTATTATAGTGAAATATGTAAAGACCTAGTATTAGAAAATCAAAAGGAAGAAAATGCTCAGCATTTCTGGAGCTGAAAGAGTTGAAGAAAAATTCAAGCACTGAGTTGCAATATTGAATGATTCCATGGGCAAAATATTGAACAATTCAGGAAGCATCAAAATAAAGTGGCAAGAATACACTGAATCACTCTACCAGAAATAATTGGTGGACATTCAGTAACTTCAGAAGGAAGCATATGATCAACAACTGATGGTATTGGAGGGAGAAATCCAAGCTTCACTGAAGGCATTGGTGAAAAACAAGCTCCAGGACTCAATAGAAAACCAACTGAGATGTTTCAACAAGTGGATGCAGTGCTGGAGGTGCTCACTTGTTTATGCCAAGAAATTTGGAAGACAGTTACTTGGCCAGCAGACTGGAAAGGATCTATATTTGTACCATTCCAAAGAAAGTGGTCCAAAAGAAAGTGCAAATTATTGAACAATATCATTAATATCACACACAAGTATTATTTTGCTGAAGATAATTCAAAAAACAGTTGCAGCAGTATATGGACAGGGAAATGCCAGAAATTTAAACTAGATTCAGAAGAGGGGAGGCGGGGCAAGATGGCAGACTAGGCAGAAGGATTGCACAGACCCTCTTCAACAAAGAAAAGGGAAACC
>NW_006921707.1:729766-739946 GCF_000298275.1 Orycteropus afer afer
TTGGTCAATGACATGAGACAAAGTATATGTGAACTGCTGTATGAAAAGTGAATTTACTCTGTAAATCTTCACCCAAATCCTAATAATAATAATAAAAAAAAGCTTACTGCTCTAGATTCAGAAGAGGGCATTGAATGAGTGATATCATTGCTATTGTCATATGGGTCTTGACTGAGTGCAAAGAATATCAGAAACTTATTTATTTGTTTTATATTGACTATGCAAAGGTATTTGGCAGTATTCATAAATTATGGACATCTTGAAGAGTCGGAGTTCCAGAACACTTAATTGTGCTCAAGAGGAACATGTACATAGGCCAAGAGGCAGTCCTTTGAGCAGAACAAGGAGATATTGTATGTTTTAAAATCAGGAAAGTTGTGTATCAGGGCTATATTGTTTCACCATATGTATTCAATCTGTATGCTAAGCAAATAATCCAAGAAATGACTATATGAAGAAAATCATGGCATCAGGATTGGAGGGAGGGTCATTAACAACCTTTGATATGGATATGACACAATCTTGCTTGCTAAAAATGAAGATCCCTTTAAACACTTACTGAGGAAGATCAAAGATTAGAGTCTTCAGTGTCACCCCTCAACATAAAACCAAAACTAAACCCAGGGCTATCGAGTTGATTCTGACATATAATGACCCCCATTGGGTTTCCAAGGCTGTAAATGTTTACAGAAGTAGATTGCCTTGTCTTCCTCCTGCAGAGAAGCTAGTAGGTTTGAACCACAGACCTTCTGCTTATCAACTAAATGCTTTACACACTATGCTACCAGAGGGCCTTACCATCTCAACATGTTGTTGTTGTTGTTATGTGCCACTGAATCAGACCTGATTCATAGTGACCCCTCCTTGGGTTTCCAAGGCAGTATCATTATGGTAGTAGATTGCCCCATCTTCCTTTTGAGGAGTGGCTGGTGGGTTTGAACCACCAGCTTTCTGGTTAGCAGTCAAGTGCCTTAGGCACTGTGCTACCAGAACTCCTATGTCAACATAAGAAAACAAAAATCCTCACAACTGGACCAATGAGCAGCATAACAATCAATGGAGAAAATATTGAAGTTTTTAGATATTTCATTTTATTTGGAGCCATAGTCTGTGCCCATGGAAGCAGCCTTTGAGAAATCAGACAGTGTATTGCACTGGACAAAATTGTTGCAAAAGACCTCTTTAAAGTATTAAAGAGCAAAGATACAACTTTGAAGACTAAGGTGTACTTAACTTAAGCTGTGGTATTTTCAGTAGCCTCATGTGTTTGTGCAAGCTGAGCAATGAATAAGGAAGATGGCAGAAGAATTGATGCATTTGGGTTTTTGTGGTGGAGAAGAATGCTGAAAATACCATGGACTTCCAGGAGAACTAACAAATTTACCTTGGAAGAGGTACAGTCTGAATGCTTCTTAGAAGTGAGAATGGCCAGACTTCGTCTCACGTACTTTCATCATACTGTCAGAAGGGACTCTTCCTTTGAGAAGGATATCAAGCTTGATAAAGTGCATGGTCAATAAAAAAGGGGAAGACCCACAATGATATGAATTACACAGTGGCTGCGACAGTGGGATCAAGCATAGCAAGGATTGTGAGGATGAGGCAGGAATGGGAAACATTTTGTTCTGTTGTAAATAAGGTTGTTAGGAGTCATAGCTGACTCAATGGCACATAACAGCAACAGTATTTACTTGTCTTCCTAGTAGTCATATGGATATTATCCTCTCACTGACAACACTGTACTTATGTACGTCTTCTCAGTCTCTATAAACCAATCAACACACACACTTACACATGCACACACACAAAAAACCCACTGCTGTTGAGTTGATTTCAACTCATAGCAATCCCCATTGGGTTTCCAAGGTGGTAAATCTTTACAGAAGTAGCTTGCCCAGTTTTGCTTCTTCCTGTGTGGCTGATGGGTTTGAACAACAAACTTTCTACTTAGCTGTGAGACAGATGCCTTAGGTACTAGGGAGCCTTAATTTGAGATATAATCCAGTTTATTAATATAAAAGTAGGAAAACACCCCAAAATCCCATAAAGATTCTCCTCAGCTGTTGACATATGAGCACATGTACAATTCTGGCAATTTCTTTCAACAATTTCAATCATTCATCCAAAGTAAATGCAGGGCAAAAAATCTCAACGGTCCGTCCTGATCTTTACTCCAGATCTCAAAAAATGTGTCCAGTAGGCATGATTACTGAAGTGAGAAGCAAACATACTATGTAGGAAACAGTTAACACAGGAAGTCAGATGTTGCTCAATTCTCACATTTCCTTCAAAGGGCTTGCTAGTGAGGCTGATATCTGACATCTTACTATTGGAATGTTCCTTGGGTTACTAATTGATCAGGCTGTTCTGCTTGCTTAGACATAGAGGAAGCTTTCTGTATGAGCCTGCCTAAATTATTTGCACAAACAATGTGATTTATGATGGTTACCTGTTTTCCTTCTGGGAACTGAAATGTGGGCAATTGTTCCTGGTGGCACAGGCAGAAAGTATCTGCATGACTAACTCTCAACAAAAACTTTTCAGCTCTGCATCTCAAGCAAGCTCCCCTGAACAGAAACATTTCATACATGTTGCTGAAGTTTATTGCTAGAGGAAGAAGCAGGTTCTGTGCAAGCCCTAGGGTGGAGAACATTGGAAGCTGTGTCTAGATCCCTGCAGACTCCACCTGATCCTGCTTTGTGTCTTTTGAATATAAATAAACCATAGTGATAAGTCCAGTAACTCTGAGTCCTGTGAGTACTTCTAGAGAATCACTGAACATGGGAGTGGGCAGTAATACCTGAAACACCTGTGAACAAATGAAAGACAAAGAGACTACAAACTGGATCGTCTAGTTTTTCACTCCTAGAAAATAGATGCCCAGCATTTCAACAACAACAACTACGAACAACAACAACAACAACAAAGCTCATTGCCATCGAGTCAATTCTGACTCAAAGCTACCCCATAGAGCAGAGTAAACCTGCTCTGTAGGGTTTCCTAGGCTGTAAATATTTGTGCAAGTGGACTGCCTCATCTTTCTTCTGTGGTTTGGCTGGTGAGTTCCAATCACTAACCTTTTGGTAAGGAGCCAAATGCTTGAACCACTGTACCACCAGAGCTCCTTAACATTTCAGTAGAAATTACCAAACTGTCAGATCCTAAATTCCTGAATGAACAGTATTATCATTAACAAGCTGTTGTAGTGGCATAGTGGGTAAGACATTTGGCTGTTAACCAGAAGGTCAAAAGTTCAAACCCATCAGCCACTCTTCAGGAGAAAGATGAGGAATTCTACTTATGTAAAGATTTAATTGAAACCAAAAAAAAAAAAAAAAAAATCAAACTGACTGCCATCAAGTTGATGCTGACTCATAGTGACCTCCATTGGGTTTCCGAGGCTGTAAATCATTACGGAAGAAGATTGCCCCCGTTTCCTTCCACAGAGCTTTTGTTGGGTTTGAACTGCCAACCTTCTGGTTAGCAGTCAAATGCTTTATCCACTAGGCCACACAGCCTTGGAAAACCAATGGAGGTTGCAATGAGTAAGAGTTAACCTGATGGCAGTGGGTTTTTTGTAATTGTCACTAATGGGGAATAGCTCATTAGTTTTGGGGAAACCAAAACTTGAACCAAACTTGGTCATCAACCAGAAATAAAAATAATAAAAGGAATATCGGAAGTCTAAAAAAGGTCAATAAAGGAAAATCTCCATTTTCTATTCACTCTTGAAAGCAAATAAAGTACAGATAAAGTTGCTTCAAAGAGCACTGGAGGAACAGAGGTTCATTTGGTCATTGGAGAAAAGTATACTGAAGTAAGTTTTATAAGAAAGAAACAAAACTGCTTAATGACCTACCGGGCAATAAAACCACAACTTTTGGAGTAATCATTTCTAACCAACAGAAGTCATTTGCATCTCTGCCAGACAACAACAAACACATAACTTCATGAAGTCTGGACCTTATTCAATGCCACATAGTGATTCAAACAAAAGTACATCCCCAGAGAATTATGTAATTATTAAGTGTGTCTGTTAGGTAATGCTCCAGTATAACATTGCAAAGATACATGGTCATCATTTTACTTTATTTATTTATTTATTATCAAAGTGACTATATATATATATCAGCAATAAACAGTTGTACACTGACTAATATACTGAAGAGTTTTTGATTACAGTTGGAAAATATATTTGAATTCGAAAGAAATTTTACTTATACAACCATATTTTTTAAATGACAAAAGATCATTGATTTGTTTTAATGAAGTCATGATATTTATGAAAACATTGTGCTATGTTGATACTACATTAACACTGGAATGAAATAATGGTTAATATATTTTGGGAGTGAAGTATCACACTATATTCTTCTTAATTATAGGCAATGGAAAAGCTTTGTGCTACTTGAAATATTTTAAAAAGGATCCTTCCATAGGATAAGAATTTTAGCTGTATAAAATTGTACTTCTGTGAACTAATGATGTCAATTACAGTATACCACTCAAAATTGATATTGTATCTACATTACCTATGTCCTGCTACCCTATGATTCCTCATGAATTAAAACAACTTTAAATTAATGCATACAGGATAAGATCAAGTTGTATGGAATAGAAGGAAGAAGGAGAGGTAAATGAATTGTGTTTATCAAACATAAAACCTAATATATATTGGAGAAAAAGTATTCTAAAGTCAATAAACTTATTGAACATTTTGACCTTATTTATTTCATAAAATCTCCATGAACTATATTGAAGTCTAAGTTCAATGAACTAACAAAGGCACTCTTTAACTCTTCTTGCACCAGGAAACAGAACAATGCTTGTGAGATGAAGGGTTCATCATTGTATGTGAACTAGCTACATCTTGCAAGAGGACTGACTCTAAACTTGCTACTTTCTACACACATTCAAGAACTAGTGTCACCTTCCACATTTCACAGATGAGCACTGAATATTTCTCAGGAACCCCTTACAATGATAATGATTAGAGGCTACTTTTCCATATCATTGTTGTTGGTAGGTACAATTAAGTCTTCTCCAAATCATAGCAATTCTATGAACAACAGAGCAAAACACTGATTGGTCATGTACAATCGCTGCTATGCCTGAGGTCGTGCTACAGCCACTATATCAATCCATCTTATTAAGGATCTTATTCTTTTTTTCTGACCCTCTACCAAGAACTATGCTCTTCTCTACATACTGGTCCCTCCTGATAATGTATTCAAAGTATGTGAGACGAAGTCTCACTATCAGCTCCTAATTATTAGCTGTACTTCTTCCAAGACATATTTGTTCATTCTTCTGGCAGCCTATGGTATAGTCAATATTTGCTAACACCATAATTCAAATGCATCAATTCTTCTTCTGCCTTCCTTATTCATTGTGCAACTTTTGCATGCATAAGATAATTAAAAATACACATCTTATGGCGAGGGCATTTTAGTCTTCGAGGTAAAACCTTTGCTCTTTAAAACTTTAAAGAAGTCTTTGGCAGCAGACTTGCCCAATGCAATACTTTCTTTGATTTCTGGGCTGCTGTTTTCATAGACATTGATTGTGATCCGAATAAAATGAAATCCTCAACAACTTCAATGTTTTCTCCATTTATCATGACCAATAAGAAACATAATGATAATAAAGAAAGGATTGAAGTTGTCAAGGATTTGATGCCAAGAAATCAAAAGGTATGTTTCACTGGGCATATCTGCTGCCACACAGCTCTTTACAATGTTAAAAAACAAACAAACAAATAAAAGCGATGTCAATTTGAGGACTAAGGTGCACCTGACCCAAGCTGTGCTGTTTTTCATCTCCTCATGTGTGTGTGAAAGCTGGACAATGAATAAGGAAGACCAAAGAAGAATTTATGCATTCAACTTATTGTTTTGGCAAATAATATTGAATATTCTATGGACTGCCAGAATAACAACAACAAAAAGTCTCTCTCAGAAGAAGTACAGCTGCAATTCTCCTTAGAGCCAAGAATGGACAGATTTCATCTCACCTACTTTGGACATGTTGTCAGCAGGAACAGTCTCTGAAGAAGGATATACTGTTTGGTAAATAGAGGAGTCAGCAACAAAGGGAAAGAACCTCAATCAAATGGATTGATACAGTGGCTGCAAAGATAGGCTCAAACATTGCAAAGACTGTGACCGTAGTGCAGGACTATGCTCACAGTCGTGCAACTGTTTCCTTCTGTTGCCCTTAGGGTCTCTATGAGCTAGAGACAACTCTATAGCACCTAACAACAACAACAATATGGACTGCCAGAAGAATAAACAAATCCGTCTTGGAAGAAGTAAAGCCAGAATGCTCCTTAAAAGTAAGGATGGTAAGACTTCATCTAACTTACTTTGGACATGTTATCAGAAGGGACCAGTCCCTGGAGAAGGACATCATGGTTAGTGCAATAGAGGGTCAGCACAAAAGAAGCAGACCCCCAAGGAGATGGTTAAAACAGTGGCTACAAGATTGAGCTCAAGCATAGCAGTGATTGGGAGGACGGCACAGGACCAGGCAACATTGAGTTCTGTTATACATAAGATCATTGGGAGTTGGAGCTGACTCAGTGACACTCAACAACAATATTTGTGCAGAAATAAGCTAAATTGACTGAGAGGTAAGAACTTTAAAATGGGTGTTGTTGTTGTTAGGTGCTGTTGAGTTTGCTCTGACTCATAGCAACCTTAAGTGCAACAGAAATTAACACTGTCTGGTCCTGTGCCACCCTCACAATCCTTGCTAGGCTTGAACCCAACATTGCTGTCAATGTGTCAATTCATATTATTGAGGGTGTTCCTCTTTTTCTCTGACTCTACTTTACCAAGCATGATACCCTTCACTAGGGAATGGTCCCTTCTTACATGAATAAAATACATGAGAGGGAGACTTGATAGTTCATATGTGATGAATTATTTGTGTCTGCTAGCTAATATGCTAGGAGCTCTGGTAGCATAGTGCCTAAGGCACTTGATGGCTAACCAGAAGGGTGGCGGTTCAAATCCACCAGCCATTCTTGGAAGGAAGGTTAGGCAATCTACTTCCCTAGTGATACTGCCTCGGAAACCCAAGGAGGGGTCACTATGAGTTGGGTCTGACTTGATGGCACATAACAACAACAACAACAACTAGCATGCTGAAGTCCCAATCTCTTCACCAGTGAATGTGACCTTGTTTTCAAAAATAGGTGTTTTCCTTGCATGTGTTATCAGCTAAATTAATGAAGACATACCAGAAAATAAGGTGGGTTTTAATCCTAATCCCTTCTGAATAGTTTCTTATAAAAGATAAAGATAGACTTTTGGAAAAAGTCACAAATGGGGAAGATAGCATATGAAAATCCTTCTACAAACCAGGGAATGCCAAGGAACAGCTGAGGTTTCCAGAAGCTAAAATAGGCAAGGAGGGATCATCTCCTTAGCCCACAAGAGAGATAGAGAATGAAAGTGGCCTTGACAGCACCCTGAATTTGAACTTCTAACCTCTACAACTGTGAGAAAATATATTTCTTTTCTTTTAAGACATTCATTTTGTGATATGTTGTTATATCAGCCTATCATGCAGTGAATTATTTGGTATGACTTTTCTATCCCATCTTTGTGACTCCCACCAGATTACTGGGTGGGATCATGCAAATAAGGTGTGTGGAACTCTAATGTGAGGATTGGTTAGCTTTGCTATGCTGCTGGGCTTAAAATGAGGCCTCCTAGAGGCAGAAACGGGTATCTCACTGCCATCAAGGGAGAAGAGCTGGAGGTGAAGTGGAGTACATCCTTGGGCATGAAATCCCTGTGTTAAACCTCCTTGGCAGAAATGCCTAGCTGAGACATGGTGGCAGTGGACCCAAGAGGCATGAATCAGAGTGGTGGGGTTTCTGGCCCAGCAAGCTAGAAAGCTGAGTGTCTTTGGGCACGAGGCTTGCTGGTGAAGTGAGGTGCACTTAAGTGTACCTATTGGCAGAGCTACAAGAGCTTTGTAACAGTTATCTGAGCAGGGCAGAGGCCAGACCAAGAGGCCAAGGGCCAGAGAGGCATGCCTGAGGGCACAGCAGAGGGGTGAATTTCCTGATGGAGGAATTGTATCCTGAGAGCATTCCTGAACCTGAATTGTAACCTGTTACTTCCCTAATGACCCCTATAAATGTGAGTATTGTCTGTGAGTTCTATGTGGCCATTGCAATGAATTATCAAACCCAGCAGAGAAGTAGTGAGTGCTGTGGGAGGGATGGCTCATGTCTGAGTTGGTAAAAGGGCTGGATGGTGGTGGCGTGTCTGGCCTCGTACAAATAAGCCTAGGGCTGCTGCTGGTGATTCTGTCTTCCTCTTGTGAAGGTACAGGAGGTCAGAAGACACTGCTTTCATGCCCTTTTTGCACAGTCCTAGGAAAATAAGACACCACAGAATTGTAATACTATTTCTCCTCTTTGGTACCTCAGAGATAATTGAATTTTCTTTATCTGCCTTCTATATATGAGGTACAAATGACATATTCTATCAGGTAGATTTGCTATTCAATTCAACAAACTGTATGTGCAACTTTAAAATATAGTTTACCTAAATACATTTAACGTATTTATTCCCACAGATGAATACCCTTGTGAAGTTTGTGTTGCAGGCCTTCTCTCACTCTGACCTTCCACTGAGATTCCTCAATCGCCTTTAAGTATCATTTTACATATTTATGTTAACTTTGATGACATCTTACCTCCTTAACCCTGATCAAAAGCCATGATAAATATGTTTTAAAATGCCATATGCATAAAAGTCAGAGTTTCCATTCTATGGAGAAAGTGATGATAATGAAAATATATCAGGTATTAGGAAAAATTACCTAAAGTGAAAGAGGGCATTTCTCTCAATCATTTCTCACTAGGAAAAGTCAATCCATTTCCTCCTTCCCTTTGATGTCAGTTCTAACCCCTACTTTAAACTATTGAATCTGCTATGACATAGTAGTGTGTGTGAAAGTTCCAAAATTGATGCACTTGATTTATATCAGAATCATTGGCCCAGGTCTGAGCCCAACTCTATCTTAGCTTTAGCTTATTTCCCTTGCAACTGTCAAACCCTTAGACAGACTTAAGTACATAACAAAGGAAATATTTTTCTCTGTAGTTAAACTAAAGATATGGGGAAAAAGTGTTCCTAAGGGAGGTTCTTGACACAATATCCTCGTCAGAAATTCCCTCAGCAGCCCTCAGGATATGTTTTAAGATAATTACCTTATGATGACCTGTCAAACTCGCTTAGTCATGTATTTAAACTAATCAATGCAAATAACCCACATTTGTGACTGTAACCAATCACTGTAAGGCCTCCTCTTCTTCAAGTTGTCATGCCTCTGGCTTCTCTGACCTTGCAACTTCCAATCAAAATGTTGTACCTTTAGTTCTTAATTTTACCTCATAAATATACCTCTTTTACTTCACTATTTATTTATTTTTTAACTTTCCATTGTGACTTGAGTGAAAGTTTACAGAGTAAATTGGTTTTCTATCTAATAATTTATACACATTTTCAATTGTGGCATTGATTACACGATGTGACAGTACTATTTCCACTTCTTTCTTGGGTTTACTATTTCCATTTGTCCTTCTTTCCCATCCTTTCCTGAGTTCTTTATCACTGGGGAAATGAAAACAAAGAAAACAAAAATTGTGAACAGGTCATTCTAACATACAATCAACAATTACATATAAACACAAAAATGTCACAATGCTTTGGAGACAACAGAGCATCACAGTCCACACAAAGAAGCAAGATAAAACAGGATAAAGAAGGGACCAGGTTACAGACTCAAAACACATTCCTGAGGAAAACAAAGCATTGGAATTCCTTGATAAGGAATTCAAAAGAATTATATTTAGATACCTTCAATGAATTGAGAGACAAATCAAGGAAAACACTGACAAAATTGAGGAAAACACAGAGAAAACCCTAGAACAATTTTGAAAGACAATATAAGAAAAAATGACAAAATAAATGAAAAATTAGAAATGATGCAAATCTATGGACAGAAATCCAGAAGATTAATACTAAATTTTCAGAAATAGATAACACATTTAACAGGCAAAGTGGTAGCACTGAATCAATGGAAGACAGAATTAGTGAGATTGAAGGCAAATACCTCAATACATCTTTGGAAAGGGAACAATCAGAAAAAAAAAAAA
>NW_006921707.1:740981-741700 GCF_000298275.1 Orycteropus afer afer
TCTTTTCTCTAAGATTTATAGAAAACTCCAATGCCTCAACAGCAAAGGAATTAACAATCCAGTTGAAAAATGGGCAGAAGACATGAATAGACACTTCACCAAGGAGGATATTCAGGTGCCCAACAAATACATGAAGAGATGCTCATGATCTTTGGCCATCAAAGAGATGTAAATCAAAATAACAGTGAGATACCATCTCACCCTAGCACTGATTGCAAGGTTCAATGAGACAGAAAATAATACATGCTGGTGGGGATGTGGAGAGACTGGAACTCTAGTACAATGCTAGTGGGACTGTGAAATGATACAACCACTGTGGAAAGCAGTATGGCGATTCCTTATAAAGCTGGAATTGGAGATACCATTTGACCCAGCAATCCCATTACTAATCATATATCCTAGAGAGGTGAGAGCCAAGGTAGGAACAGATGTATGCACACCCATGTTCATCACAGCACTGTTTGCAGTGGCAAGAGGATGGAGGCAACCTACATGCCCATCAACAGAGGAGTGAATGACCAAGCTGTGGTGCATACACACATTGGAATGCTATGCAGCACTGAGGAGTTATGTGGAGTTTGCAAAGTGTTGCATTGTGTGGATGGACTTGGAGGATATTGTGCTGAGTGATAAAAGTCAATCACAGAAGGACAATATAGTATTAGTTTGTTGTTCTGGAGGGTCAAGGAAAGGTTTATATATGGAGGGAAACTTTCTTT
>NW_006921707.1:741968-742564 GCF_000298275.1 Orycteropus afer afer
GGAATTTTCTTCCCTGCTTCTGATAGTCTGGGGCTATTTAAGTTGAAAATGCTGTACCTCAGTTGTTCCCCTATTTGCACATCAATAAGAGTCATCTAAGTGCTAGTTAAATGTACAGACACCTGGACTTTTAATTAAGGCTTTTAATTTGAGAGGTCTCAGGTAGGGCTGAGCTTTCTAATTTTTTATTTGTGCCCCATAGTGATCTTATGATTAGGTAAGTTTGGGACACTGTTTTACTTAATTTCAAGTTCTAATAATTTTAAATTCTGTGCATATAGAGTCCCCCCCCCACACACTTTCATTGTGGTGAAAACATACACAACAAGACATTTGCCAGCATAACAACTTCCACATTTATGGCTCAGGGACATGAATTACATTTTTCATGTTGTGCTACTATTATTACTATCTTTTCCCGAAATATTCCATCACCTGTTTGCATAAACTCAGCCCCCCAAACAAAAGCTTCACTCTTCCTGCTCCCTTCTACCCTAGTAACCACTCATAATCCTTGGTTACTATCTATCTTTTTTTTTTTTTTTTCCCCAAACCTACCTAGAAATTTTCCCTTCCCTCACCTCCCATCCCTGGTA
>NW_006921707.1:745142-745937 GCF_000298275.1 Orycteropus afer afer
ATATATATATATATATACACATTTTCCCCCTAACAAAGTGAGAGAATTTCTGATATCCAACACAAAACAGGACACTGATGAGCAGCAACAGAAGCCAACGTTCACATTATCATAATCAGAGTGCCAAGGTGAGTCAGAGCTACTGAACCATGTAATGCATTAATTGGGTGGAAATAAGAAAGTCTGCCAGGGTTTAGATTTAATACAAATTAAAGATGTGGAAATCCAAACTAAAGTCTTTTCTTCAGTTTCCACAAAAAGAGATCTGCTCTTCGGGGAATTTAAGAAACTTGCTTAATGATGAGAATGTATCACTGGCAAAGGCTGAAGGAAAATGATGTACATCATGACCCCTTTTCCTTTACTGCTCAGCATCTGTGTGTGCTGTGCTTTTGCGTGTCCATTATTAAGGACTTTTAATTTATTCAAATTTCATTTTATTTCTGCATAAAGCAAATTCATGGCAAGTTAATAACTTATATCCCATTGTCAGCCTCCCTTATGTCCCTGCCATCTTTGGCAAAGAGAGCCTATTCTTAGATCCCTGGAATCTGAATGAGAATGCTGTCACTTTTCAATAAAAAATAGCCTCCACTTGTATTCAAAATGGCTGTGCCCTAAGTCACTTTAAATATCCCAAATGGCTACCACTTACAAACATTCAAAACAGCTACATGCTCGGTCACTTTAAATATCCAAAATGGCCACTGCATGTAAACTTTTTGATGTTGAGATGTTGGAGTATTCTATAAATCGTAGAGATAAAGCCTTTGTCCGATATGTCATTGTCAAATA
>NW_006921707.1:746728-749516 GCF_000298275.1 Orycteropus afer afer
CAAGCAATGTGAATTCTTTGACAACCTCAATCTTCTCTCCATTTATTGTGATGCTGCTCATTAGTGTGAGGTATAGATCTTGGTTAATTTTTCTGCAAATGAATATCCAGTTTTGCCAGTACCATTTGTTAAAGAGATGATCTCTTGCCCATTTAATGGATTTCAGCCCTTTGTCAAAGATCAGCTGACCATAGGTCTATAGATCTATTTCTGGGTTCTCAATTCTATTCCACTGGTCTATGTGTCTGTTGCTGTACCAGTACCAGGATGTTTTGACTACTGTGGTTATATAGTAGATTTTGAGATCCAGGAGTGTGAGACCTCCTACTTTTTTTTTCTTCTTCAATAGTGCTTTGCTTATCCGAGGTCTTTTTCCTTTCCATATAAAATTAACTATTGTTGTTTTAATATTCTTAAAGAATGTTGATGGGACCTGGACTGGAATTGCATTGAATATATAGAGTGTTTTGGGTAGTATTGACATTTTCACTATATTCAATCTTACTATCAATGAACATGGTCACATACAGTCTTTTGGAATTGTTTTTAATTGTTTTCTAGAAGACATATAATTTCTCCAATACTCACAGAAAAAGGCAATTTTCATTAACCTTAAGTCTATCACATCATCTTAGTACAATTATATTTCTTAACTCTCTAAGCTTCAGTTTCCTCACCTGAAACTGAAATAATGATATTAATGCTGCTATGAGTCGGGGCCCACTCGATGGCACATAACAACAACAACAACAACAAAATGATTATATCTACCAGTGAAAGCAAGTAAAATTTTGCTGAGGATAATTCAAAAAAGGTTGCAGTGGTACATTGGTAGAGAACTGCCAGAAATTCAAGCCAGATTCAGAAGAGGAATAAGGGATATCATTAACGATGTTAGATGAATCTTGGGTGAAAGCAAAGAATACCAAAAATGTTTACCTGTGTTTTATTGACTGTGCAAAGGTATTTGACTGTGTGGATCATAACAAATTATGGACAACATTGAAAAGTATGGGAATTCCACAACACTTAATGATGAATCATCCTTTGTTAGTTCTTTAACTCTGCCCAACCTTTGGAAATAGAGTTCTTCGCAAACCCTATTTCCTTATAAGTTTTATTGAGACCAAATTCACATTCCATACAATTCACTCACTGAAATTATATAATTTACTGATTTTCAATATTTTCAGTTATACAATCATCATCATAGTCAATTTTAGACAATTTTCTTCATCTCCCCAAAAACTCATATCCTTTAGTGATTGACTCACCTTACTTCCTTACTCCTTGAGTTCTAGGAAACTACTAATTTACTTTATGTCCCCATGTTGTTCTTTCTTTCTTTTTTTCTTTTTTAATTGTGATGTGGGTGAAAATTTACAGAGCAAATTCACTTTCCACACAGCAGTTCACACACACTTTTTCTCATGACATTGACCACAATTCACTGCAAGACAACAGCTCCCCTCCCACTTCCTCCCAACAGTCACCTCTTCCCTGAGTCCATCCCTCCATGCACTCCTGCCCCCTCAGCTGTCTCCCTGTGCATAAACAGCCCTTCTTTTTTCCATGGTTGTTCTCTCCAAAGAGTGTATCTACCTCAGGTAAATGTTAAATTCCTATGCCTGTCTTTTTCTTGGCTGGAAGCCACAGGTGTAGGTTCAATTCCAGACATAAAGTTCAGCTAGGGGCCATCATCTCAGTGGTTCCACCAGGCTCTATCAGACAAGCAAACCTTCCCCCCCTTTTTTTACCCAAATGCTTTTGAGTTTTGTTCCATTGTTCTCCCTCTCTATCCAGGATCTCCTACATAGATCCCCCTCTGAGTGGTTGACAGTGTTAGCCAGGCACTATCTAGTTCTTCTGGTCTCATAGTCATATAGGCTGAGGATCGCATGGTGTACCAGTTGCTTTGACTAATTGATTTCATGAATCTTTGGTTTTCTTCATTCTTCTTTGCTCTGGACAAGGAGAGACCCATCATTGCATCTAGATGACTGCTTGCAAGCTTTTAAGATCCCAGTCACTACTCGCCAAAGTATGTGGAAAAATGTTTTGTGTAGTATGTTATGCCTATTGAGCTTGATGTCTCCTGTGACTATGGTCCTGAGCCCACCAGTAGTAAGTTCAACTACTCAGTGCTTCTGGGTAGCTGGCTGTGACCAAGCAGTGACTACAATCTTGTCCCTTTTCAGCTCTACTAAACACCTGGGAATTCAGATCATACAAATACTCTTATAGGACCATTGTCTGCCAACATTCTACATGGTCTTGGGTACAGTCCCTGCTTCGTAGACATACCTAATAGGCCAGCCTGTCCATCAATCTATCCACCCGTATACCCATGTTTGTCTTCACTGACAGTGCAGTACTGTATGTGCAAAAGGGTTCATCTTGTCTGTATCTCCCATGTACCTCTCTATGTCTTCCTCTACCACAATACCACCATGTTGATCACTCACATTTGGTACATTGCCCTTCTCTTCACCCAAATCAATACTATCTCTACCCATCTAACAGTGTTGTTCCCTCCCTGCCCCTTCATGCCTTGTTACCAACATAGAAAATTTCCTTCCATAGATAAACCTTTCCTTGACTTTTAAGATAATGGACTAATACAATATTTGTCCTTCTATGACTGATGTATTTCACTCAGCATAATGTCCTCCAACTTCATCCACATTGTACGGTGTTTTGCAGATTATACGTTACCCTTGAGGGTTGCAAAGTATTCCATTGTGTGTATGTACCAAAGTTTGGTTATTCATTCCTCAGTTGATGTACA
>NW_006921707.1:751732-752748 GCF_000298275.1 Orycteropus afer afer
CTGTTAAACTTTTGCACATCAGTCTGTTTAAGTTTAGGTAAGTGGTGTGTTTCTAGAAATCTTTCCATTTCTTCCAGATTTTCAAATTTGTTGAAGTGCAGTTCTTCAAAATATCCTGATATTTTTCTTTTTATTTCAGTTGGTTTTGTGTGATGTTACCATTTAGTTTCTTATTCATGTTATTTTTATTCTTTCCCTATTTTCCTCTGTTAAATTTGTAAGTGGTTTGTCAACTGTATTGTTCTTTCCAAAAACCAACTTTGGGTCTTTTTTATTTTTTTCTATGCCATTCTATTTTCTGTTTAATTGATTTTTTCTCGAATCTTTATTTCCTTTCTTCTGGTGACTGTAGGCTTTTCTTGCTGTTCTTTTTCTAATTGTTGGATATGTTGGTTTAAAATGTTGATTTAGACTCTTTCTTCTTTTTTGACGTGTGCATTTATTGCTATAAATTGGCCTCTGATGACTGCTTTTGTTGTGTCCCAAAGGTTTTTCCATGTTGATTGTTGTTGTTCAGTTTCCATGTGTAACTCTTTTTCCATTGATCTTCCTATTATTTATTTCTAATTTGATACCATTATGATCTGAGAAGATGATTTGCAGTATTTCAATGTTTCTAAATAAATTAAGGCTTGTTTTATGGCCTATCATAAAGTCAATCATGGAAAATGTCCCATGTGCACTGGAAAAGAATCTATATTGTGCTGCTGTTGGGTGAAGTGCTCTATAGATGTCTATAATGTCAAGTTGGTGGATTAGCTCCTCTGCATCTTTGTTGAGTTTCTTTCTGGTTTTTCTATCTTTCATTGAAAGTGGTGTATTAAAGTCCCCCACTAAGACTGTGGAGTCATCTATTTGACTGTTCAACTCTTTTAATGTCTGATTTATGTATTTTGGGGCTCTTTCATTGGGACAATAGATATTTATTATATAGTTATTGTATATAACTATCTTCATGTTCAATTGATCCTTTAATCATTATATAAAGTCCTTCCTTGTCTCATATGGTGGTTTTT
>NW_006921707.1:753384-758927 GCF_000298275.1 Orycteropus afer afer
AGTTGTCCTAACTTGCCAATTGATGTCTCTGGTTCCCTGTTTATAATCTTGTAAGCTTATTTTACTTTGGATATGGCCATAGCTGTGGTTTCTGGGTTATGTCATCTTGTGTATTAATGGCCAGTTGTTATTTGCTATTTTTGGTTCTCTGTTCAAAGGACTCCCTTTAGTATCTCTTGTAAGGTTGGTCTGGTTTTAGCAAATTTCCTTAGTTTCTGCTTATCTGGAAACCTCCTAATTTCACCATCATATTTGAGGGACAATTTTGCCGGGTATATAATTCTTGGTTGAAAACTTTTCTCTTTTAGGGATTTATATATACCATTCCATCACCTTCTCACTTGCATGCTTTCTGCTGAGAAATCAGAGCATATTCTTACTGATTGTCCTTTGTAAGTAACTTTTTGTTTTTCCTGTATGGATCAGGATTGTTTCTTTGTCTTTGGTTTTGGTGAGTTTGATGACGATATGTCTTGGTAATTTTCTTTTGGGGTCTCTTGTTTGGGTTATGTTGGACTTCCTGAATGGATATATTCTCATCTTTCATTATATCAGGGAAGTTCTCCTCCAACAAATATTGGACAATTTTCTCAGTGGTTTTATTTTTCTCTTCTTGTTCTGGAATTCGAATGACATGTATGTTGTTCCTTTTGATGGTATTCTACATGAACTTCAGGTTTTCTTCCTTTTGTTTTGATCTTTTTTCTGATTGATCCCCTTCCAAAGAAGTATTCAGGTATTTGTTTTCAATCTCATTAATTTTGTCTTCCATTGCATCAATTCTACTTCTTTGTTCTTTCAATGTGTTATATATTTCTGAAAATTTAGGATTAATCTTCTGGATTTCTATCTGTAGATTTAGAATTATTTCTAATTTTTCATTTATTTTGTTATTTTGTTCTTGTATTTTCTTCCAAAATTCTTGTAGGGTTTTGTCTGTGTTTTCCTTGGTCTGTCTCTCAATCCTTTGAAGAGACCTAAATATATTTCATTTGAATTCCTTATCAGAGAGTTCCAATTCTGCTTCTTCCTCAGGGATGTGTTTAGGGTCTGTGTTCTACTCCCTTCTTTCTCCTGCTTTATCTTGCTTCTTTATGTACTGTGATGGTCCATTTTTTCCAAGACATCATGGTGTTATTGTGCTTAGATCTATGTTTACTGTTTGTGAAGAGCAGCCAAGGGTGATTCAGGCTCTTCTTGGTGATTGTTTATTGTTGGCCTGTTGGTGTAGAAAGAAGCAGTGGTTCTCAGTAAGTGAAGTTGCAGGAGCTGTGAGTGTTGTTGTGTCATGTGGGAACTGTTGCTGTCTTCTACTCAGTTAGACAAAAATAACAATTGAATAGCCATCAAAAAAATAAAAGCAAATGGACAAAAAAATACACCATTTAATCACATAGGAACAGTAACTGAAAAAAGAAAAAGGGAAAAAGAAGAAAAAGAGAAAAAAAAAAAACCTGCAATATCTGGGGAGAGCGCAATAAAAGAGAAAAGGCAGAGAAGAAGAATAATGAAGAAAAAAATGGTAAAAACACAAAAAGAACAATAAGGAACAGGGTAAACCATGAGAAAGGGGAAAAAAAAAAATGCAACCAGGAGTAGGGAAAAGAAAAAAGCTGGAAACTATTATCTGGGAGGGGAAGATTAAAGAATAAAGTAAGAAGGATAAAAGTAATAATAGTAGTAGTTTTAAGACAGATAAAAGAAAACAAACAAAAACAGAAAATAAACCCATCAGGGCATGGTGGGGCAGGGCACCCAGGCTCCGTCCAAGCACACAGACTGGAATGGAATTCCTGCTGGACCAGAAAGTGGGTCAGAATGAGGAATTCCAGCACCTCCGTTCGTCATGAGTGTGTAGGGTATAAGAGTAACAAGGGGAATGTCACACTTTTTCATTTGTCCAGGTCCGGAATGTCCTTTGGGTTCCTGGCAAGTGTAGTCTGTTCTTAAGTCCCTGGAATCTGGGAGAACACTGTCGCTTTAAATATCTAAAATGGTCAAGCCACTTGTAAACATTCACAATCACTATGCCTTCCAGACAGAGAAAAGTCCACAGCTTAGCCCGCCTTCCTCTTTGCTGCTTCCCTTTTTTATTTTTCCACCACCAGAACAGTCCTCCATGCAGTTCCTGGCTAGCAGAACTGATTTTTAGGTTAATTCTTAGGTCCTACCACCAATCAGCAATATCCAAACTGTCTGTGCCATCAGGATCACTGCCAGACCATAACTGTGTATGTCTCTTTTTTTTGGTGTTTCATGCAAATTCATTTGCTAGTCAAGGCTTAGGGGTCCAGGATTATCTTCTGTATCTGTGTTAATTGGTTCCCCTTCTCTTTGCTGGAGAGGGCCTGTGCAGTCTTCCTGCCTATTCTGCCATCTTACCAGAACTCTCTCCATGTTATTCTTAGGTGCTATTGGGTTGATTCCAAATCAAAGCTACCTCATCTGGTGAGTATAACTGCTCCATAGGGTTTTCTTGCCTATAATCTTTGTGGGAAAAAATTGCAAGGGAATTCTCCTGAAAAGCTATTGAGTGGGTTTGAACCACCCAACCTCTTCATAAGCAGCTGAGCGCTTACTCATTGTGCCACCAGGGTTCCTTTCTGTCTCTGAACACTTACCAATTTTAGATGTATTGTAAAAATGGAATCATGCCATATGCAATCTTTTTGTGACTCGCTTTTATCACTTAGCATAATGTTTTCAAGATGTACCCATGTTAAAAAATCAGAGAAATATTATCTGATATAGTGCCAGAAGATAGAAAGCACTCAACATATTACTGAAGAAAATCTGTCTCCTCAATGTAGAATTGATTTCATTGATATAGATTGAATAAAGCTTTCAGGACCTTTGTTGGCTCCTGTAATATGACTCAGAATGAGAAGAAACCCAAAACACCCATTAATAAGCATAACACATAATGTACAATATGAATCTAATAAATTGCATGTTGTCAAAATGAAATGGAAAGGATAAAGATCAATATCCTAGGCATTAGTAAGCTGAAATTGACTGCTATTGATGATTTTGAATCAGAAAAACATGATCTAACATGCTGGGAACAACAAAGTGAGGAGGAATGACATCACATTCATCATTAAAAAAAATAATTAATTAATATCTATCCTATATTACAATGCTTTCAGTGATAGGATAATATCCATATATATACAGGGAATATCAGTTAACACAACTATTATTCAAATTTATGCATGAACCACTAATGCCAACAATGGAGAAATTGAAGATTTTTATTAACTTCTGCAGTCTGAAATTGGTCATACATAAAATCAAGATATTTTTGTAATTATTGATGAGTGAAATTGGAAGACTGGAAATAAAGAAGAAAGATTAGAAACTGGAAAATATGATCTTGGTAGTATAAATGTGGCTGAGATCTTATCATAGAATTGTGCAAGATCAATGAATTATTCATTGCAAATATCTTTTTTAACAGTATAAATGGTGGCAATACATATTATCTTCACTGGATAGAATACAGAGGAATCAAATCGACTACTTCTATGGAAAGAGATGATGGAGAAGCTCAATGTCATCAGTCAGAACAAGGCCACAGGCTGACTGATTAACAGACCATCAATCATATTTAGATTCATTTGCAAGTTCAAGTTGAAGCTGAAGAAAATTGAACTAGGCCCATGAGAGCCAAATTATGACCTTGAACATATCACACCTGAATTTAGAGAACATCTTAAGAATAGATTTGATGCATTGAACACCAATGACAGAAGACCAGATGAGTTGTGGGATGATATCAAGGCATCATGGTGAAGAAAGCAAAGCATTATTGAAAATACAGGAAAGAAAGAGAAGAACAAAATGGATATCAGAAGAGACTCTGAAACTTGCTATTGAAAGTAGGGTGGCTAAAAAAAATGGAAGAAGTAAGAAAGTAAAGAGCTGAACAGGCGATTTCAAAGGTTGCCTCAAGAAGATAAAATATTACAATGAAATATGTAAATAACTGGAGTTAGAAAACCAAAATGGAAGAACATGCTCAATGTTGCTTAAATTTAAAGAATTGAAGAAAATTCCAAACCTTGAGTTGCAATACAGAAGGATTCCATGAGAAAAATATTAAATGATTCAGGAAACATCAAAAGAAGAGGGAAGGCATACACAGAGTCACTGTACCCCTCCCCCAAAAAATTGGTCAACATTCAACTATTTCAGGAGGGAGCATATGATCCAATACTGGTGGTAGTAAAGGAAGAAGTCCAAGTTGCACTGAAGGAATTGGGGGAAAACAAGGATCCACCAATTGGAGAAATACCAATTGAGATGTTTGAATGGATGCAATGCTGGAAGTGCTCATTTTTCTCTGTCAAAAAATTTGGGAGACAGGTACTTGACTAACTGACTAGAATTGATCCATATTTGTTTCCGTTATAAAGTAATCCAAAAGAATATGGCCTTTATCTAACAATATCATTAATGTTACGTGCAAGTAAAATTTTGCTGAAGATAATTCAACAGCATTTGAAATAGTACATTAAAAGGGAACTGAGAAATTCAACTCAGATTCAGAAGAAGATGTGGAATAAGGAATATCATTGCTGATATCAAATGAATCTTGACTGAAAAGAAAGGATACCAGGAAAATGTTTACTTGTATTTTATTAACTATGCAAAGGAATTTCACTGTAGGAATCAAAACAAATTATAGATAACATTGTGAAGAATTAAAATTCCAGAACACTTAATTATGCTTATAAGGAATCTGTTCATAAACAAAGAGACAGTCTTTCTAACAAAACAAGGGGATACTGCATCATTTGAAATGAAGAAAGGTGTGTGTGGCGTTATATTTTTTTTACCATAATTATTCAATATGTGTGCTGTGCAAATAACTTGGGAATCCTGGGCTATATGAAGAATGTGGCATCAGAATTAGAGGAAGACTCATTAATAACCTGCAATATGCACATGGTACAACCTGGCTTTTTACCTTTCTTCTTTTGTTTACATTTTTTTTTTTGGCTATGATAAATAAAGTTCCTATGCACATTTGTATACAATTTTTGTGTGTGGATATATATTTTCATTTTGTTTTAGCACATACGGAGTGGACTTATTAGATTATTGTAACTCTATGTTCAATATTCCCACCAAAAATGTTTGAGGGGAGTTCCAATTTTTCCACATCCTTTCTAATATTTATTATCTTTTTATTAGTGCCATTTTTTAGTTATAGTTATGAAGTGGTATCTTGAGGTTTTGATTTGCCTTTCTCTGATGACTAGTGATGCTGAGCATCCTCTTATATACTTATTGACCATTTAATTATCTTTTAAAGCAAAATATCTATTTTGAGTATTTGCCCATATTTTGGGAGCTCTGGCGGTGTAGTGCCTAAGGCATTTGACTGCTGACCAGAAAATTGGAAGTTCAAACCCACCAGCCACTCCTTGGAAGGAAGATTGTACAATCTACTTCTGTAGAGATACCATCTTGAAAACCCAAGGAGGGGTCACTATGAGTCAGAAATGACTCGACAGTAGTGAGTTTTTTTTTTTTTT
>NW_006921707.1:759247-760440 GCF_000298275.1 Orycteropus afer afer
ACGGCTGGTGGTTCAAACCCACCAGCCACTCCTCGGAAGGAAGGTTGGGCAATCCTACTTCCGTAGTGATACTGCCTTGGAAACCCAAGGAGGGGTCGCTCTGAGTAGGGTTTGACTCGACGGCACATAACAACAGCAATTGGAAAGTGCAAACTTTCCCAGCTAGTGAAAGGCCCTGATTAAGAAAAGTCTGAAAAAGTTTGAAGGTGGCCTCTTCTGCTTTTTAGTATAATCAGACTTTGGTAAGACTCAACCGCTCCAATAAAATTACAGTTCAGTTTGAAGTCACACAGAGTTGGTTTGAATATCTATTCTATTATTTACTGGCTTCATAATTAGAAATTGACCTGTTTTTATCAATTTCCTCATCTGTAAAATTAGAATACTAGTATTATTATGTATATAATAGTTGTGATATGTTAGTAAAATAATTCAAATGAAACACCTGGAAAGAGTAATTAAGTAATTATTTCCTTCCCCTTTGTTCTTGTATTGCTATCCCATGTTAATCTAGTTCTGAAAAGTATTCCTAGTCCTTGGATGGTGCAAATAGATAAACACTCAAATACTAGCGGAACGGTGGCAATTTGAACTCACTCGGCAAATACTGCTAATTATACAATACCAAACTTTAAGCAGACATGTTACAAAAGACACAATTTATCTGTCATAATTGATCTTTTAATTATATGCTTTCTTATAAAAGAATCCTAAGATATATTGAATCACTCCTTCCTTTACTCTTTTATTTTCTTACAGAAATAAATAAGATGAAATAGTCACACTCATAAGCTCGCATTCTAGTTGTGAAGACAAGCAACATATATATCTATTTACAAAATTATAGCCCTAAAAACGAAATTATGTTCAGGAGTCTCTCCATCAAACCATAAGTTTCAGAAATAGTCTTTTTATCTACCTAGGATATGAATTAGATCATGAGGTAGGGGTTTGTTGTTGTTGTTGTTAGGTGCTGTCCAGTCATTTCCAACTACTAGCAACCCCATTCACAGCAGAATGCAACACTGCCCAATCCCACACCAGCTCCCTGATCCCTGCTATACTTGAGCCCATCATCGCAGCCACTGTGTCAATCCATCTCGTTGAAGGCCTTCCCCTCTTTCGTCAACCCTCCACCCTACCAAGCATGACATCCTTCTCCAGGGAATGGTCCCTTCTGACAACATGACCAA
>NW_006921707.1:762831-786003 GCF_000298275.1 Orycteropus afer afer
ATGGCCAGAACCAGTCCATTTCAGCTCACTAATGCCAAGGATATCAATCTTTATGTGTTCCATTTCATTTTTGACAACTTCCAATTTTCCTAGATTCATATTTCATACATTCCATGTTCCGATGATTAATGGATGTCTACAGCTGTTTCTTCTCATTTTGAGTGGTGCCACATCAGCAAATGGAGGTCTCAAAAGCTTTACTTATGCATATGAGTAAGGCTGAGTTTACTCTGATGATGCAGCTCTTTCCCTGTCCTATTTTGAGAGCCTTCTAACCTAACTGGACTATTCATAAAGTTGTGTGGTAATGTATCAGATATTGTTTCTTTGCTATTCATAAGGTTTCTCCTGGCCAATTCTTTGAGAAGTGGACAGCCTCTTCCTTCTTCTGAGTCTGTCTCAATCTGTAAACTGGGCTGATACCTGTGCAGCATGTGTATCCCGCTGGGTTTTAAACACCTGTGGCTCAGCCTCAAAACTCACATCAACATATCACCACAGTAGGACAAACTGACAGACAAGTTTGTCTCCCTGTTGGAAACCTCTCCTACCATCCTTACCTGGGTCCCTGCAGCTGACTGCTCCTCTGTCCTTGTTCCTGGACCTTTTAATCCCCTTTCTCCCACTCTCCCACCCTGTTGCCTTGGGCATGCTTGGGTTCCCTCTCCTCACCTGGATCCCTGTGGCTGACTCTCCTCTGTCCCAGTTCCTGGCCTTTTAATCCCCTTTCTCTTGCTCTCCTGCTCTGCTGCTTTGGGTGTGCCTGGGTTCCCTATCCTCACCTGGGTCCCCTGTGGCTGACTGCTGAGGTAAGGGTAAGTAGTATAATATCTTCTATTTATAATTGTGAGCATGTAATACTTTGTATTGACAAAATGTTGAGTGAAATAAAGCAATTCCTTTTAATTCATTTCCATGAGCCGATGAATTATGAATATGAAGTGAGTAGTTTGTCTCATGACACCAGAGGTGTATCTCAAAGAAGAAAGAAAAAAAAAAAAAAAAAAAAAAGCTCTGACCTTTGGAACACAATGAATTTATAGAAAATCAGTCCTCCAGACATCCACCCTGAGAAGTACACTCTTATCTGCAGACTACAGAGACAAGGTACACTCTTAACTCAAATAATAGCCATGTCTCCCTCTTGAAAATTGTGCAACTATTCTTGGACTATAAAAGCCTGATTGTGAAAAGTGCTATGGAGAGAGTTATAAGGGATTTAGATTGGATCCTGCAAGTGGAGATTTTTTTTTCCCCCTGAATGCAAAAGGAACATCAAACAAGCACATTTTAAGTATATAGAACATTGTAAATGGTGGAATCTGATTCTGGATACTCTTGCCTTTAAATTATACATGATCACTTTATTAAAGTGAGTTGGCTTGAATTGAATAGGATGCTTTATTCTTTCTTACTAGTCCTATTAAATTCACTCTGAGGTATAGTGAATTAAACTGGATTAAAACTTGAGTAAATGCCATATTTTCTCAATCACTCTTAGATGATAAAGTAACAGTCAATTTTCCTTGGTGCTAAAGATTTTAGTCCAGGTAACTATCATATCCATCAAATCTTTGCCAAAATGCTATCCTCTTAATGAAATCTTCATTGATCATGTCTTTTATAATTGCAAATCCCATCATTACTGCAGATGTCTGGTGCCTAGTAGTTAAAGCATTAGGCTGCTAACCAAAAAGGTCTGGTGTTCAAATGCAAGAGCCAGTCCATGGGAGAAAGATGAGGCAGTCTACTTCCGTGAAGATTTGCAGCCTTGGAAACCTTTTGAGGCAGTTCTACTCTACCCTAAAGGGTTGCTATCAGTTGGCATCAACTTTGTGGCAGTGGGTACTGTCACTACAGCATTCCCTGCCATCCTTCCTAATAAAGAATTTACTAATTTTATTTACTTTGTGTGTTCCATCACTAGTGAATTTCTTGTGGCCAAGGGCTATTTATTTTTCTTTTCCATTTTATGGATTTATTCCTTGACCCTAAAATAGTGTCCAGAACATTGTAGACATTCCATAAATATTTTCTGAATAAAAGATTGAAGCAAAAAATGCAAATTCTTATCTCATTTTCTCCTTTCTCAACTTAGGTTTACCTTAAGCAGGCACACTGCCACAGAGAAGGAAAGTGTGGGCAGATCTCTATTTTTTACTTCCTCTCTTTTCCCTACTAATCAGCTGCTACTTGTAGCTGCAAGAGTCTGCTACAGGGGAAGGATGTGAGGTAAGAGAATACAAACTAATTACAATTGCAATTTGCCATCTAGGTCAATTTAATAACAATTGTGACACAGGCACTACTGCTAGCACTTTCCCCTGTAGGTTCTTAGGAAATCCCGCATTGCTGAGGTTCTCTTCTTTTCATTTTTATTTATTTTTTCAATGTCTTGAAAGTTGTTTATTACTTTTTTTAAAAAATATTTATTTATTGAGATTTGGGTGAAAGTTTACAGAGCAAATTCATTTTCCATACAACAGTTTGTATACATTTTGTTTCATGACATTGATTGCAATACACATAATGTAACAGCTCTCTTTCCACTTCCTCCCTGTGGTTACTTTTTCCCTGTTTTCTTCTTTCCTAAGTACTCCTGACCTCTGAGCTATCTCCCTGTGCAAATACTACACTTCTGATATCCCCTGGTTGATAGCTCTAAGAAGTGAGCCTATACGATGTACATGTTCATCTTAAATGCCTGTCTATATGTCTTACTTACTTGAGGTAGGTGATGTCTAGACCAGCAAACTGCTTAGATTTAATTTAGCTACTGCCACCATTGGAAGGAAGGTTGGGCAATCTACTTCCATAGTGATACTGCCTCAGAAACTCAAGGAAGGGTTGCTGTGAGTTGAGTCCGACTAGACGGCACATAACAACAACTGCCACCATGTGTTTTGCTTGCTATTTTTCAAGTTAAAATAACATGTGCTTCTTATAACAAAGAAATAATTATATAATATAAAACTTCACAAAGAAAAAATAAATCTCCTACTTTTATTCCACTCCCCCAACTCCACCATCTTTCTCCTTGTTCATATATATATATATAAAAGCATTCATACAAATATATGAAGACATCTATTTTTTGCGTTTGTTTTCCCTGAGATAAAACATACTCTGCTCATTATATAGATAAATTGTCTGTGACGATATATCTTAGCTGTACCTCTTTTTCTCCTAATGTCTTTATTAAAATAATTAGCATATTAGACTCAGAGAGAGAAATGAAATAAACAAAACTTATTCTTTTTTTTAATCTATTGCCACCCATTATTCTTTTAATATTTATTTAAAGAGCTGATTCTTTCCTTGCCCTGACTGAGAACTATGGTCACTATACATCTCTAATGCAGACTCAATTTGATTAATAGAATGATCTTTTCTAGATGTTCATTAGATATACAGAGTTAATTTAAAATTAATATCTTCTTCCCTTTCTCTTTGTAGCTTTACTTTATTAATTTATTTTCATATAAGCTTTTAATCTCAGTGATTATATTTTATATCATATGAGAAGGGTATTCCATTTCACTTCTTTTCATATTAAAAACCATTTGTGTCAACATCATCTGTTAAATAAACCCTTACCCCTTCCTCTTAAATGAAATATTTATTCTCTTTTTGTGGTCACTTCTTGGTCACAGACAGGTACTCAGAGGGAGAGAGTAGTTGAACCTGTGGGCTTGAGACCATAGTCACAGGGGACACCTAGCTCAATTGGCATAACATACTACACAAAACATTTTCCCACATACTTTGGTGAGTAATGACTGGGATCTTAAAAGCTTGCAAGCTGCCATCTAGATGCAACGATGGGTCTCTCTTTGTCCAGTGCAAATAAGAATGAAGAAAACCAAAGATTCATGGAAAGAATTAGTCCTAGCAACTGATACACCATGCAACCCACAGCCTATATGACTATGAGACCAGAACTAGATGGCGCCTGGCTACCAATGTCAACCACTCAGAGGGGGATCTATGTAGGAAACCCTGGATAGAGAGGGAGAACAATGTGGAACAAAACTCAAAAGCATTTGGGGAAAAAAAGGGGGGGGACGAAGTTTGCTGGTCTGACAGAGCCTGGTGGAACCACTGGGACTATGACCCCTAGCTGCCTTTCAGGTCTGGAATTGAACCCACATCTGTGGCTTCCAGCCAAGCAAAAGAGAGGCATAGGAGTTGAACATTTACCTGAGGTATATACACTCCTTGGAGAGAATAATCATGGGAGAAAGAAGGGCTATTTATTCACAGGGAGACAGTTGAGGGGGCAGAAGTGCATGCAAGGATGGACACAAGGAAGAGGAGGAAGTGGGAGGGGAGCTGTTGCATTGAGATGAACTGTGGTCAATGTCATGAGACAAAGTGTATGTGAACTGCTGTATGGAAAGTGAATTTGTTCCGTAAATTTTCACCCAAATCACAATTAAAAAAAAAAAAATGTTATACAGATTGCAAAAGAAGAAATATAGCTGTCTTTATTCTCAGAAAAAAAAAAATCAACTGTCTTTGAGCAAGCAGATTATCTTCCATAATGTAGTGTTATGTACTACAATGTGATATATATGTCTTTGATAACATAAACAAGCTTTCATGGCTCAGTTCCTGAGGCATTTGACTGTTAACAAAATGGTTTACAGTTCAAACCCACCACTGCCCCATGGAAGGAAGATGGGGCAATCTACTTTCGTAAAATTTACCATCTTGGAAACACAATGGGTTTTCAATGAGTCAGAATTGACTCAATGGCAGTGAGTTTGGTGTGATTTTCTATTACATAATGTAATGTAATATAATTACTTTCCATAATGTGATAAATAACTGATCAGTTGAAGTCATACCACATTGTACGGAGAACACTTCTCAGATATAAGAAGACAGGAATAGACACAGAGTCAGTCATACATGGGGAAAGACTAATGACAAGTGAAGATAACATGCAAGTAAAAGAATTAAGTATACCCAGGGATAAAAACAAGAAAGGAATTAATAAACAAGCCAAGACACTGACTTGGGTTTTCAGCCTCCAAAATTGTGAGAAAATGAATTTCTGCTCTTAAAAGCCACCCTCTTAAAGCAACAGCACTAAGTAAATAAGAAATTTTCTAATAAGTTCTTTTTTTTAAAAAAAAAAAATTACGTTTTACATGGGAGCTCTGGTAGCATAGTCCTAAGGCACCTGACTGCTAACCAGAAGGCTGGCAGTTCAAACCCACCAGCCACTCCTCGGAAGGAAGATGGGGCAATCTACTTCCGTAGTGATACTGCCTCGGAAACCCAAGGAGGGGTCGCTATGAGTTGGGTCCAACTCGACGGCACACAACAACAACAACAACATGTTTTACATAAAGCACAATTAGATTTATTATTTTTTCATAAGCTATGTTCTTTATAGTTATGTCTTATCTGTCAGTTTGTCGTACTGTGGTGGCTAGTCTGTTGCTGTGATGCTGGAAACTATGCCACCAATATTTCAAATACCAGCAGGGTCACCCATGGTGGACAGGTTTCAGGAGAGCTTCCAGACAAAGACAGGCTAAGAAGAAATGGGGTCATCCACTTCTGAAAAGAATTGACCACTGTAAGCTCTGTGAATAACAGTCAAGCATGGTCTAATATATTGCCAGAATATGAGCCCCTCAGATTGGAAAGCACTCAAAATATGACTGGGGAAGTGTTGCTTCCACAAAGTAGAGTCAAACTTGATGATGCTGATGAAGTAAAGATTTTAGGACTTTCATTTGCTAATGAGGAACAACTCAAAATGGCAAGAAACAACTAAAAACATTTATTAATAATCAGAATGTGGAATGTAAGACATATGAATCTAGGAAAATTGGAAGCTGTCAAAAAATGAAATAGAATGAATGCATAAATGTTGATATCCTAGGTGTTACTGAGCTTAAATGGACTGGTATTGGCCATTTTTAATGAGACAATCATATGGTTTACTGTGCTGGGCATGATAATTTAAAGAGAAATGACATCATATTCATCATCAAAAATAATATTTTATGATCTATCCTGAAGTACAATGCTCTCAGTGATAAGAAAATATCCATATGACTATGAGGAAGAATGGGAGCTCTGGTAGCATAGTGGCTAAGACACTTGCCTGCTAACCAGACGGCTGGTGATTCAAACCCACCAGCCACTCCTCGGAAGGAAGGTTGGGCAATCCTACTTCCATAGTGATACTGCCTCGGAAACCCAAGGAGGGGTCGCTATGAGTAGGGGCCGACTCCACGGCATATAACAACAACAACAACATGAGGAAGAACAGCTAACACTACTATTATTCAGATTTACACCCCAACCACTCAAGCCAAATATGAAGAAATCAAAGATTTTGTTTACCATCTTCTGCAGTATGAAATTGACCAAAAATTAATTAAGATATATGATGATTACTGGCGATTGGAATGCAAAAGTTGGAAACAAAGTAGAAGCATCACTAGTTGGATAATATGGCCTTGGTGATAGAAATGATACCAGAGGGAGCATGACAGAATTTTGTAAGACCAATGACTTATTTATTGCAAATACCCTTTTTTGACAACAGAAATGGTGACTATACATTTGGACCTTGCCAGATGAATCAAATTGACTACATCTGTGGAAAGAGCCAATGGAGAAACTCAGTATCATCTGTCAGAATAAGGCCAGGTTGTGATGGTAGAACAGACAGTCAATTATTCGTATGCAAGTTCAAGTTGAAGCTGAAGAAAATTAATACAATTCTATGAGAGTTAAAACATGATCTTGATTATGTACCACCTGGATTTAGAGACCATCTAAATAATAGATTTGATGTATTGAACACCAGTGACTGAAGACAAGACAAGTTATGGGATGAGATCAAGATAATCATGCATGAAGAAGGCAAAAGGTCATTAAAAAGACAGGAAAGGAAGAAAAGAGAGAAATAGATGTCACAAGAAACTGAACTTGCTCTTGAATGGAGAGTAGCTAAAATGAATGGAAGAAATGTTGAAGTAAAATAGCTGAACAGAACATTTCAAAGGGCAGCTCAAGAAGACAAATTATAATGAAATGTGCCAAGACCTGGAATTAGAAAACTAAGAGGAATGAATGTGCTCATCATTTCTCCAACTTAAAGAATTAAAGAAACAATTGAAGCCTCGAGGTGCTGTAATGAAGGACTCTATGGGCAAAAGGGAGCTCTGGTGGCTTAGTGCCTAAGGCACTTGACTGCTAACTAGAAGGCTGATGGTTCAAACCCACCAGCCACTCTTCAAAAGGAAGATCGGGCAATCTATTTCCGTAATGATACTTCCTTGGAAACCCAAGAAAGGGTCGCTATGAGTCCGATCTAACTCGATGGCAGTGTGTTTGGTTTTTGGTTTTGTGGTCTAAAGGCTGAACAATGAAGGAAGCATCAAAAGAAGATAGAATCAAAAGGAATTGATGGCTGTTCAACAATTTCAGGAAGTAGCATATGATTAAGAACCAATAGTATTGAAGGAAGAAGTGCAAGCTGCACTGAAGGAATTGGTGAAAAACAAGGCTCCAGGAATTGATGGAATACCCACTGACATATTTCAACAAATGGATCCAGTGCTAGAGGCACTCACTCATTTATTTTAAGGAATTTGGAAGACAGGCCAACTGAATGTCCAAGATCTATATTTGTACCCATTCCAAAGACAGGTTATCCAACAGGATGCAGAAAATGTGGAACAATATCATTAATGTCACATGAAAGTAAAATTTTGCTAAAGATAATTTTTTAACATTTTATTGTGATTTGAGTGAAATTTTATAAAGCAGATTCATTTTTCATTCAATAGTTCATACACATTTTGTATTGTGACACTGGTTACATTCCTTGCAGTGTAACAGCTCACCTCCCACTTCATCCCTGTGGTTACCCTTTCCCCGTGTCCTTCTTGCTTATGCATTCCTTCCTCCCTACATTTCTTCCTGTACAAATGCTGCCCTTCTGATCTCCCATGGTTGATTTTTCTAAGTAGTGCATCTCCCTGGTGTTGGTTTGTAGCTTGTAGGCTTGTCTTATTGTTTGGTTGGAAGTTAAGCCAGGGGAGTGAGTTCAATTCCAGGCCTGAAAGACAACTCAGGGCCATAGTGTTGGGGATTTCACCAGTTTCTATCAGACCAGTAATCCTGCTGTATTTTATGATTTTGAGTTTTGTTCTGCATTTCTCTCCCACTCTATCCAGGATCTCCAATTATGATCCCTTTCTGAGTGGTTGGCATTGGTAACTAGGCATCATGTAGTTCTTCTGGTTTCAGGGTCATATAGGTTGAATCTGTCATGGTCCATTAGTCTTTTGGATTAACTGCTTCCATGTGTCTTTCATTTTTTTTATTCTTCTTTGCTCTGGCCAAGGACAGACTGATAGTTGCCACTTAGATGGCCACTCACAAATTTTAAGACCCCAGTGGCTACTCACCAAAGTATATATTATATATCTATATATATAAATTTTTGTATATCATTTTGTGCCAATTGAGCTTGATGGCCCTCCTTGACCATAGTCCCCAGACCTCAAGCCCAGCCACTCATTCCCTCATGGTGCTTAACTATGGCTAAGAAGTTATTCTAACTTTGTCCCCTCTTATGTTTATACTGCATGTAGACATTTTTATAGCATATGCAAATACATATATAGGAATATTGTCAGCCAAACCTATGTATAACCGCCCCCCCCAAAAAAAAAACAAAAAAACTCACTGCCATTCAGTCGGATCTGACTCATAGCAACCTTTCCTTGGGTTTCCGAGGCAGTATCACTGCCAAAGTAAATTGCCCAATCTTCCTTCCAAGGAGTGGCTGGTGGATTTGAACTACCAACCTTCTGGTAAGAAGTCAAATGCCTTAGGCGCTACACCAGCAGAGGTTGCCTATCTATTCCCATTTGCCTATCTATACCTAATCTTCTTGCCTGACTGCCTATGTATCCACCCACAGATTAGTGTTTACTGTTACTGCTAATGAGTATTAGGGGAGCTCTTGTAGTGTAGTGCCTAAGGCATATGACTGCTGACCAGAAGCCTGGTGGTTCAAACCCACCAGCCACTTCTCAGAAGGAAGATTGGACAATCTACTTCTGTAGTGATACTGCCTCAGAAACCAAAGGAGGGGTCTCTGAGTTGGATCTGACTCAACAGCAGTGAGTTTGTTTTTAGGAGTTCTGGTAGTGTGGTGCCTCAGGCACTTGACTGCTAACCAGAAGGCTAGAGGTTCAAACCCAACAGCCACTCCTCGGAAGGAAGGATACCACCTCAGAAACTCAAGGAGGGGTCACTAGGAGTCAGGCCCAACTTGAGGGAACATGACAACAACAGCAACAAAGTACTTGCCTTTGTTGTCTGTTCCTCTTGTGCACCTGTCTCTGTCTTCTTTTTCCTTATGATATTGTGCTAGTCACATGCTTTTGGTATATTGCTTTTAAACTGGTTGTAGCTGTATATTGACAGAGAGCTGCCAGAAATCCAAGCCAGATTCAAAAGAGGGTATGAAACAAGGGATATCATTGCTGATGTCAGATGGATCTTGGCTGAAACCAAAGAATATCAGAGAGATATTTACCTGTCTGTCATTGACTATGCAAAGGCATTTGATTATGTGACTCAGAAAAAATTATGGATAACATTGCAAAGAATGTAAATTCCAGAACACTTAATTGTGCTCATGAAGAACCTAGACATAGATCAAGAGGCACTGGTTTGAATAGAACAAGCAGATACTGCATGGTTTAAAATCAGGAAGGTGTGCATCATGGTTATATCCTCTCACCATATTTATTCAATCTCTGTGGGGAGAAAATAGTCCTTGAATTTGTACTACATGAAGAAGAAATGGCATCAGCATTGGAGGAAGATTCATCAACGGTCTGCAATATGCAGATTATACAATCTTTCTTTCTGAAAGCAAAGAAGATTGAAAGTGCTTACTGATGAAGACTAAAGAGTACAGCCTTCAGTATGGATTACAACTCAACATAAAGAAAACAAAAATCCTAAAAACTGGACCAATAATAAATGGAGAAAAGATTGAAGTTGTCAGGGATTTCATTTTTCTCAGCTTCACAGTCAATGCCTATGGATGCAGCAGTCAAAAAATCAGATGATATACAGCAGTGGACAAATCTTCTGCAAAGGACCTCTTTAAAGTGCAAAAGAACAAAAATGTCAGTTTGAAGACTAAGGTGAGCCTGATACAAGCCATAGTGTTTTCAACCGCCTCATATGTCTGTGAAGGCTGGACAATGAATAAGGAAGACTGAAGAATTGATGCATTTGAAGTGTGGTGTGGGCAAAGAATACTAAAAATGCTGCAATATTTTGTTAGAACAAGGAACAAATCTGTCTTGGAAAAAGTGCAGTCAGAATGCTTCTCAGAACCCAAAATGGCCAGACTTCATCTCATGTTCTTTGTTCATGTGCTCAGAAACGATCAGTTCCTAGAGATGAATATCATGGTTGGTAAAGTAAAGGGTCAGCAAAAAAGAAGAGGACGCTCATCAAGGCAGATTGACACAGTGGCTGCAACAATGGGCTCAAAGATAACTAAGATTTTGAGAATGGCATAGGGTTTCATTCTGCTTCACACAGGGTCTCTATGAATCAGAGCCTACTCAACGGCAGCTAACAACATCATTAAGTTATATTGTCCTGTTTTATTTGGGTGAGAGTTTTGAATCTTAAATTCTTCCCTGTCTGATAATAATATAGCCACTATTTCTTTTCTTATGGTTGCATCAGTATATGATAAGTCATCTCTTTATTTTCAATCCAGATTTAATATTTTGTTTTCCATAAACTACAAAATATAGTTTTTAAAGATCCTACAATATTGGAATATGATTTCAGAATAAAGAAGTTAATCTATGTACTTTTAAGTATTTTGACCAACATGATTTTTTTCTTAGTATTTATTATTTATTTCACTTTATTATCTTCTCTCCCTTATTTTTAATAATCTCATCAATATATTAATCTTTTTTTCTCCTTGTTTAATGGGAGTTTACTATACTTTTCCATTCCAACAAACATTCTGTTTCTTTCCCTGATGTTCATAAATGTGGGATATTTTAATTTTCCCATTCTCCTTCATGCTATAGTTTTCCATTCCTCTTCTCTTTCTGCTCACTCCCTTTACTTCAAGGTTTTGAGGAACTAGCTTTGTTCCTTAAGGCATTGATTTCTTTTCTCCCTCTTCTTCTTTTTTAATTTATCTTACAGTTTTTCACAACTATTTTAAGAATTGCTAATTAAAATATTTATATTTTGCATTCAACTTGAGCTTGTTTAAGAAAAATATTTCATTGCATTTTTGCAAAGCAAAGGTGAAAATCTGAGGGAAGATGTCAGTAAAGTCAGGTCATAAGCTTGTTGGAAGATACCAATAAAGAAATCAGAATATGAAGCAGGACAAAAAAAGACCTCTGAGTGAGAGGTATGGGAGGGTGAGCTGCTGTAATTTTCTTTAAGCAGTACACTTCCCCTGCCCCCCCCACACACATTTCAACCCTGCTTCTTGAGAGGAAATGGATGGAGCTTTTGACAGATCCTGTCCATGGGCATGGGCTTTATAGGCACACAGATTTGGCCTCAAATTACTCCCTGTTACTTATTAGATGGTGACATCAGGCAATCACTAGCATCCAGAGCTTCAGTTTCCTATCTGTGGAAACTAAAATAATTATAAAACCATCTTACAAGATTGCTACGAGAATATATCAGATCACAGCCCTTGAGCTGGATAATATTAGGCACGTTTAGGTCACTGTCTTTTCTCTGACAGAGCTTTGAGCTGATATATACCTTATGGCAGTAGAAGCAATTTAAAATTCAAACCTGACATCCCTCCTGCTGGGAAGAAGAGCAATTGGAAACTCCTAGCCCCTCTAGTCAAGTATATCTATTTCCAATTTTGTGTTCACATCCTGTCTTTACCAGACATACATGTAGCACCTTGAGCTGACAGAATTGCCACATGCAAAAATATTCTTTTTTCTTGGATGGGCAGATATTTTTAGCTTACCTCTTCTTAGTAGGAAGAGTTTATAAATCACTAGAATCTCAGATTTGAACCCAAGAATTGTTGCTGTTGCTGTTTGGTGCTCTTGAGTTGGTTCCAATCCATAGCAACACCATGTACAACATAATGAAACATTAACTGGTCTTGCATCATCCTCACAAGCATTTCTATGATTGAGTCTGTCGCTGCAGCCACTGTTGTCAATCCATTGGTTTGAGGGTCTTCATCTTTTTTCCTGACCCTCTACTTTACCAAATGCGATGTCTTTCTTCAGGGATTGGTGCCTCCTGATAACATGACCAGAGTATGAAGGATGAAGTCTCACCATCCTTGCTTTGATTCTGGCTTACTTCTTCTAAGACATATTTGTTCATTCTTCTGGCACTCTACTGTATGTTCAATTCTTAGCACCATAATCAAATGCATCAATTCTCCTTCAGTCTTACTTATTTATTGTTCAGTCTTCAAATGCATATGAGGCTACTGAAAATAGTATTGCTCGAGTCAGCTGCACCTTAGGCTTCAAAGTAATATCTTTGCTTTTTGATGCTTTAAAAAAGGTCTTTCACAGCAGATTTGCCCAATGCAAAGTGCTGCTTGATTTCTTGACTGCTTCTTCCATGAGCATTGATTATAGATTCAAATAAAATGAAATCCTTGACAATTTCAATCTTTTCTCCATTTAGCATGATGTTGCTTATTGGTCCAGTGGTGAGGATTTTTGTTTTATGTTGAATTGTAATCCATACTGAAGGCTGTAGTCTTTGATCATCATCAATTGTTGCAGCCACTGTGTCAGTCTGTCTTGTGATGGTCTTCTCCTTTTTTGCTGACCTTTTACTTTACCAAGCATGATATTCATTTCCAGGGACCGATTGCTTCTGAGCACATGAACACAGAACATGAGACGAAGTCTGGCCATTTTGGCTTTTAAGAAGCATCCTGACTGCACTTTTTCCAAGACAGATTTGTTTGTTGTTCTGACAAAATCTTGCAGCATTTTCAGTATTCTTTGCCCAGACCACACTTCAAATGCATCAATTCTTCAGTCTTCCTTATTCATTGTCCAGTTTTCACATGCATGTGAGGCTGTTGAAAACACTATGGCTTGGATCAGGCTCACCTTAGTCTTCAAACTGACATTTGTGTTCTTTTGCACTTTAAACAGTTCCTTTACAGAAGATTTACCCAGTGCAATATATCATCTGATTTTTTGACTGCTGCACCCATGTGTATTGATTGTGAAGCCAAGAAAAATGAAATCCCTGACAACTTCAATCTTTTCTCCATTTATTATTGGTCCAGTTTTTAGGATTTTTGTTTTCTTTATGTTGAGGTGTAATCCATACTGAAGGCTGTACTCTTTAGTCTTCATCAGTGTCGTTGTTGTTGTTATGTGCTGTCAAGTTGGACCCGACTCATAGTGACCTCTCCTTGCATTTCCGAGGTGGTATCACTATGGAAGTAGATTGTCCAACCTTCCTTCTAGGAGGAGCTGGTGGGTATGAACCACCAGCCTTCTGGTTAACAGTCAAGTGCCTTAGGCACTACACTACCAGAGCTCCTGTCTTCATCAGTAAGCATTTCAAATCTTCTTTGCTTTCAGAAAGCAAGATTGTATCATCTGCATATTGCAGGTTCTCAATGAGTCTTCCTCCAATGCTGATGCCATCTTCTTTTTCATGTAGTACAAATTCAAGGACTATTTGCTCCCCATAAAGATTGAGTAAGTATGGTGAGAGGATAAAACCATGATGCACTCCTTCCTGATTTTAAACCATGCAGTATCTGCTTGTTCTATTCAAACCAGTGCTTCTTGATCTCAAGGCTGTACTTTGGTTCTCTTCGACTTGTTTTAATTTTCTTCAACTTCAGTTTGAACTTGCGTATGAACAGGTAACACCTGACCTTGTTTTGACTGATGGTATTGAGCTTCTTTTTCATCTTTTTTCCAGAGATGTAATCAATTTGATTTCTGTGTATTCCATCTGGTGAGGTCCATATGTATAGTCACCATTTACGTTGTTTGCATTGGTTAAGTCCTTGGTCTTACAAAATTCTATCATGTGATTCCAGCATTGTTTCTGTCATCAAGGCTATATTTTCCAACCACCCATCCTTCTTATTTGTTTCCAACTTTCACAAGATCTAGTCAAGTACAAAAAACACAAAATTTGAGATAGCTAAGGGACATAATTAAATTTTGATTAATCTAGTTTCTTTTCTTTGAATATTTGTAAGCAACTCTAACCTCCTTACAAAATGATTTATTGTCTAACATGTCACTTGGGAAATATATTCTTAGATGAAAAGGGCCTATTGTCTGCTTGCAGGAACAAAAGTTTCTAACACTGTCACTAACAAAGAACCTCTTTTATTTTTTTCCTCTTAGACTTCAGCTTTTGAATACTATATTTTTTTCCCAATGAACATATATTTCATATATAAACAATGAAAAATTAGTTTCTGATACAGGAGAAACAACCAAATTTCTCGAGTTTAATGTATAGATTAAATGAGAATGTTGCTACAAGATAAAAAACACAGTGTGTGACACAAGGTATGTACTCCAAATATTAGATAAACCCAGTTGCCTTTGCATCAACTCTGACTTATTACGACCCCATGTGCATCAGAATAGAACTTTCCTCTGCAAGGTTTTCAGTGGCTGATTTTCCACAAGTAAATTGGTAGCCTTGCTTCCAGGGTGACTATGGGTAGATTCAAACCACCAGCCTTTAGATTAGTTGGCAAATGTGTTAACCATCTGCATCACCCAGGGACTCCAAATTGTAGGTAGTGACATTATTAGTGGAAATTTCCTGGAGACCTTCTGGATCTACTTTTTTACTTCGTAGATTTAAAATTACCATCAGGGTAGGGAACAGTGTTTGCCATTATTTCACAAATTAGATCATAAAATGTCATCTGTAAAAGCTTAAGAATCCAGGAATTCTTTAAAGGAGGAGAACAACATCTTAGTTGGAATTAGACCCACTCTCAGAACCATATTTTCAAATACTGGAATAGAAGTCACATGGCTTCTGTCTCAGAAGTTACCTCTTCAGCCAATCAGAATTCTTTCTGTCAAAGGAAAAGTCTTGATCTCTTGGGAAATTGTTGGTTGTCAAAATGTAGAAAATAATTAAAGGCAATTTTTTGTACATTTTTGAAGGAAAATACATTGAAGACTTTCTCTGATAGCACTGCATCTTGTTGACAGGCCGAAGAAGCATTGGCATGTGAGCAGGAAATACTTTTCTGTCAATATGCTTTGACAATTTATACTGTAAGCACTGATTTAGAGGCTTGAGACACTAACCAGCTCTTCCAGACTCCTGAGACTGATAACAGTAAAAGAGATAGGTCTTTAAATTCTTTACATCCTGACTTCCCTGAAACTGATTGCAGCATGCCACTTATAAACTTCAGTGTAAATGTTTTTGAGTAAGCCTTTTTCCTAGCACCCAATTTAGTCAACATAGAATATAGACTAGCAGCCTTCATTCATTTTCTCATTTCTATTTTTGTATAGTCTTCAAACTGAGTATTTCTCCCTAAGGAAATATACAGAAAAAAGAAAATGGATGGGCAAAACATTCTACTTATGATGCTTTGTCAAGTTTTAATAATAGTACTTTTGTTTTCTCAAACCTTCCGACTTTTGGGCACACCTACCTCTCTTTTCTTATCTATCTATCTGTCTAACTATCATCTATTTCTTTAACTCCACACATGCTCCATTTTCTCATATTATCTCTCCCAGAGTGCCTTTGTCACTTTTAAAGGTGTTAAAACATAGTCAGAAACCATATCTTTTATACCATCCAGGCAACCCTTCAGTCTACCAAAGCATAAGTTTTCTTTTGTTACAAACTTGAATAAGCAAGAAGCACATGTGTGAAATGATAAAGAGAAAAAATAAAGGGAAAAGGTGGGGGTGTCTATAGATAAAAGAGCTCCACTCCTCGGAAGGAAGGTTGGGCAATCCTACTTCCGTAGTGATACTGCCTCGGAAACCCAAGGAGGGGTAGCTATGAGTCGGGGCCGACTCGACGGCAAACAACAACAACAACTTTATCTATAATTCAGACTTTAGCCTTCTTTCTTGCAGAAGAACACTTGCAGAAGAAAGAAAAAGTCATTATTAATAAGCTTGTCACTCACTTAAGCCATCATGCAAGAACATCCTTGTGGACCTAGCAGTCACGAGTGTGATTGCTTAACTATCATAGTGGCTTTGAAGAGCAGCCACTTCAGCCAAGGCTAGATACAGATTTTTTAGGGATTAAAATGTTTCATTTCTCTCACTGATGACTAAATTGAATCTCACTGAAAATCTGAGACTGATAAACAAAAACTTCACTCATCTACCGCCTCAGGCATCCTCTATAGCTTCAGGGATAAAACTTGGTTGGGTTCAATTGTGATAATAGCAAATTGTTCCTCATGAAAATTAAAATCTTCTAGGTTTTATGGCCTTTTGGAGAAGTTCAGTCTCCAACATCTTCACAATTTCTCCCAGCAAACTTCAGCTGATGATCTTCCAGACAAAAGGCAAACTCCAAAACCAAACTCACTGTCATTGAGTTGATACTTACTCATAGTGACCACCTTGGGTTTGCAAGACCATAAATCTTTATGGAAGTGGAGTGGCTGGTGGGTTAGAACTGCCAACGTTCTGGTTAGCAGGCAAATGCCTTAAGTACTAAACCACCAGATAAAAGACGGAGAGTACAAATAGGTTGGGAAGCTGACTCCACTGAAGGAACAGAGTAACTCTGTGCAGCAGCTCAGAAAATTCTGATATAGGGTCATATAACTTATTTTGACAAACATTACTGATTCTACTGCTTTCTATCTGTTTTGGTTCCTTAGTGCCACTCTGACAAGAATATACCATCAATGGGATGACCTTAACAACAGGAGTTTATTCTCTTACAGTTTGGAGGTTTTAAGTCCAAGCAAAAGTACCAGGCTCTAGGGATTGGGTGAAAGCCCCTCAACCTTGGGGTCCAGCTCTGCTTCCTGCTCCCAGTCCACTGGCACTAGAGGCATTTCTTCACTCAGACAGCTGCTAGCTGCTTAGGCTGACAAACCCAAGGTTGACTAAAAAGGCACAGTCCCCATGTTACCAAACCACATGGCAGGCCATTAATTTAAGTCCATTTTATGTCCCAAGATTGGCAAAGCATGGCAGGCTGCTGAACACTGACAGGGCTACATTCAGGGTCCAAGTGTGCCATAAGCTAGAGACCATTCCCAAAGCTGCTTCTTATATACGGAAAGCAGACCACATACCCAAAGAAGCTACTCAGCTGCTTGTGGTAGATCCCACCATGGAGTTGATTGCCAGTCACATCATGGGGAATAACTACCACCAGCTGCTCAGCCACTCAAGCAGGCCCAGCCAAGTTGACACACAAACTGAAATACCACACTAGCCAAGTCTGTGGTCTTGCAAAATTTTGACATGAAACATCCAGTTTCATTTCTATCACCAAGGCCATATTTTCTAAGTCCAATCCTTTTTTTTTCTGTTTCCAACATTTACAATCTAATCACCAGTAATTATCAATGTATCTTAATTGCATGTTTGATCAATTTCAGACTACAGAAGTTGGTAAGATATTCAATTTTTTTCATCTATATTATAGGGTTAGTTAACTAGTATTTTGAAATGCTCTAACAAATAATCTGAAATAATAAATGTTGTTGTTGTTATGTGCTTTCGAGTCAGACCCGACTCATAGAGACCCCTGCTTGGGTTTCCAAGGCAGTATCACTACGGAAGTAGATTGTCCCATCTTCCTTCTGAGGAGTGGCTGGTGAGTTTGAACTGCCAGTCTTCTGATTAGCAGTCAAGTGCCTTAGGCACTACACTACTAGAACTCCTGAAATAATAAATAGTAAATCATAAATGCCTGAAAGCAAAGAATACCAAAAAGATGTTTGTTTGTATTTTATTTACTATGAAACAGGATCTGACTATGTGGATCATAACAAATTACGGACCAACATTGAAAAGAAAGGGAATTCCAGAACACTTAATTGTGTTTGTGTGGAAACTTCACATAGACCAGGAGGCTGTAGTTCCTACAGAACAAGAGGATACTGCATGGTTTAAAATCAGGAAGGGAGTGCATCAGAGTTGTACCCATTCACCACACTTATTCAATCTGTATGCTGAGGACTATATGAAGAAGATTGTAGCATCAGAATTGGAGGAAGAGTCATTAACAATCTGCTTTATGCAGATGACATAACCTTGCTTGCTAAAAGTGAAGATGACTTGAAGCACTTACTGATAAAGATTAAAGCCTATAGTCTTCAGCATGGATTACACCTCAACATAAAGAAACCAAAAATTCTCACAACTGGCCCAATAAGTAGCATCATGATAAATGGAGAGAAGGTTGAAGTTGTCAAAGATTTTATATTACTTGTTTCCACAATCGATATCAATAGAAGCAATAGTCAAGAAATCAGATGATATGTTGCACTGAATAAATCTGCTGCAAAAGACCTCTTCATAATTCTGAAAAGCAAAGATATCTCTGTGAAGACTAAGTGACACCTAATCCAAGCCATCACCTCATATGCATGTGAAACCTGGACAAAGAATAAAGAAGACAGAAGAGTTGATTCTTTTTGAGTTGTGGTATTGGAGAAGAATACTGAAAATATCATGGACTGCCAGAAAAACTAACAAATCTGTCTTGGATGAAGTGCAGCCAGAATGCTCCTTGGAACCAAGAATGACCAGACTTCATCTCACCTACTCTGATCATGTTGTCAGAAGGGACCATTCCCTGCAGAAGGATATCATACTTGGTAGAGTAAAGGGAACTTGGTAGACTGAAACTGACTTGTCTGTCTGTTTGTCCTACTGTGGTGATGTGTTGCTGTGAGTCTTGAGGCTGTGCCACTGGTGTTTCAAACCCAGTGGGGTGCACTTGGTGCACAGGTATCAGTCTGGCTTGCAGACTGAGACAGACTAGAAAGAAGGAGTAGGCCATCCACTTCTCAAAGAATTGGCCAGTGAAAACTTTATGAATAGCAGAGAAATACTGTCTGATACATTACTGCACAACTTTATGAGTAGTACGGAAACATTGTCTAATATAGAGGAGGAAGATGAGTCACTTAGCTTAGAAAGCTCTCAGAGAAGGACTAGGCAAGAGCTGCATTATCAGAGGAAAATCAGCCTTACTCATATGGATAAGGTAAAGCTTTTGAGACCTCCATTTGCTGACGTGGTTCCACTCAAATTGAGGAGAAACAGCGGCAAACATGCATTAATAATCAGAACATGGAATGTACGAAGTATGAATCTAGGAAAATTGGAAGTTGTCAAAAATGAAAGTAAATGCATAAAGATTGATATCTTAGGCATTAGTGAGCTGAAATGGACTAGTTTTGGCCATTTTGAATCAGACAACCATATGATCTACTATGCTGGAATGACAGTTTAAAGAGGAATGCTGTGGCATTCACCATCACAAAGGATGTTTCAAGATCTGTCCTGAAGTACAGTGCTGTAAGTGATAGGATAATATCCACAGGCCAACAAGGAAGACCCATTAATATGACTATTATTCAAATTTATGTGCAACCACCAAAGCCAAAGCTGAGGAAATTGAAGAATTTTCTCAACTTCTACAGTCTGAAATTGACCGAACATGCAATCAGGATGTGTTAACACTGGTGACTGGAATGCAAAAATTGGAAACAAAGAAGAATCGCCAGTAGTTGGAAAATTTGGCCTTGGTGACAGAAATAATGCTGGAACTCGCATGGTAAAATTTTGCAAGACCAATGACTTATTCATTGCAAACACCTTTTTTCAACAACACAAGCGGCAGCTGTACACTTGGATTCCACCAGATGGAACACATAGGAATCAGATTGACTACATCTGTGGCAAGAGGTGGTGGAAAGCTCAATATCTTCAGCCAAAACCAGGCCAGGAGCTGATTGTGGAACAGACCATCAACCGCTCATACTCGAGTTCAACTTGAAGTTGAAGTCAATTAAAATAAGTCCAAGAGAGCCAAAATATGATTTTGAATATATCTCTCCTGAATTTAGAGATCATCTAAAGAATAGATTTGATGCATTGAACACTAATGACTGAAAACCAGAAGAATTGTGGGATGTCATCAAGAGCATCATCCATGAAGAAAACAAGAGGTCACTAAAAACAACAAAAGAAGAGGAGACCAAAATGGATGACAGAAGAGACTCTGAAACTTGCCCTTGAGTGGAGGTTAGCTAAAGCAAATGGAAGACATGACAAGATAAAAGAATTGAACTGAAGATTTCAAAGAGCAAGCAGGTCGAGAAGACAAAGCCAATTACTATAATGAAATGTGCAAAGACCTGGAGTTAGAAAATCAAAAGGAAGAACATGCTCAGCATTTCTCAAGCTGAAAGAACTGAGGAAAAAAATTAAGCCTTGAGTTGCAATATTGAAAGATTCTAAGGGCAAAATATTGAATGATGCAGGGAACAGCAAAAGACGATGAAAGGAATACACAGAGTCACTGTACCAAAAAGAACTGGTCGATCTTCATCCATTTCAGGAGGTGGCATATGATCTAGAACCGATGGTACTGAAGGAGGAAGTGGAAGCTGCAATGAAGGAATTGCTGAAGAACAAGGCTCTGGGAATTGATGGAATACCCATTGAGATATTTCAACAAATGTAGGCCGCACTGGAGGCACTCACTTGGTTATGCCAAGAGATTTGGAAGACAGCTACCTGGCCAATTGACTGGAAGAGATCCATATTTGTATCCATTCCAAAAAAAGGTGATCCCAAAAAATGGGAAATTATTGAACAATATCATTAATATCGCACACAAGTAAGATCTTACTGAAAATAATTCAAAAACGGTTGAAGCATTATGTTGGCAAAGAACTTCCAGAGGTGCAAGCTGGATTCAGAAGAGGATGTGGAACAAGGGCTATCATAGCTGCTATCAGATGGATCCTGGCTCAAGGCAAAGAATATCAGAAAGTTGTTTACTTGTGTTTTATTGACTATGCAAAGGGATTTGATTGTGTGGATCATGATAAATTACGGGTAACATTGAGAAGAATAGGAATTCCGAACACTTGATTGTATTCATGAGGAACCTGTACCTTGACCAGGAGGCTGCCATTTGAAGGGAACAAGGGGATGGTACATGGTTTAAAATCAAGAAGGGAGTGCATCAGGGCTGTATCTTTTCCCCATAATTATTCAATCTATACGCTGAGCAAATAATCCAAGAAGTTGGACTGTATGAAGGAAAACGTGGCATCAGGATTGGAGGAAGAATCAATAACAACCTGAGATAACAATAATGATACAACTTTCCTTGTTGAAAGTGAGGATGACTTGAGGCACTTACTGATGAAGATTGAAGAACACAGTCTGCAGCATGGATTACATCTCAATATATAAAAAACAAAAATCCTCACAACTGGGCCAGTAAGCAGCATCACGATAAATGGAGAAAAGATTGAGGTTATCAAAGAATTCACATTGCTTGGGTCTACAATCAATGCCAATGGAAGCAGCATTCAGGACACTAGACGACATATAGCACTGGGCAGGTTGGCTGCGAAGGAACTCTTTCAAATGCTGAGGAGCAAGAATGTCTCCTTGAGGACTAAGGTGCACCTGACACAGGCCATGATATTTGCAATCGTCTCATATGCATGTGAGAGCTGGACAATGAATAAGGCAGACTGAAGGCGAGTGGAATGCTTTTGAGATGTGGTGCTGGTGATGAATGCTGGAAGTACCATGGACTGCTAAAAGAACTAACAGATCTGTCCTGGAGGAAGTGCAGCTGAGATGCTGCTTGAAAGCGAGAATGGCCAGACTTCGTCTCACCTACTTTAGTCAAGTTGTCAGAGGGGACCATTTCCTGGAGAAGGATGTCATGCTTGGTAAGGTGGAGGGTCGAGGAAAGAGGAGAAGGCCTTCAATGAGATAGATTGACACAGTGGCTGCCACAATGGTCTCAAGTATAGCAAGGATCATGGAGCTGGCGCAGGATCGGGCGGTGTTTCATTCTGCTGTGCATGGGGTTGTTATGAGTTGGAAATGACTCGCCAGCACCTAACAACAACAACAACAACAGAGTGAAGGGTTAGTGAAAAAGAGGAAGGCCCTCAATGAGATGGATTGACACAGTGGCTGCCACAATGGTCTCAAGTATAGCAAGGATCATGGAGCTGGCGCAGGATCGGGCGGTGTTTCATTCTGCTGTGCATGGGGTTGTTATGAGTTGGAAATGACTCGCCAGCACCTAACAACAACAACAACAACAGAGTGAAGGGTTAGTGAAAAAGTGGAAGACCCTCAATGAGGTGTATTGATACACTGGCTGCCACAATGAGCTCAGGTATAACAAGGATTGTGAGGCTGGCACAAGACCAGGCAGTGTTTCATTCTGTTGTACATAGGGTTGCTGTGAGTAAGACCCGACTCAATGGCACTTAACAACAATAACAACAATAAATAATCTACACTGTGGAGCCAAGTAGTTGGCACTTCATATATTGGTATTTGAATCTGTACCAGAGAGTCTTTGAATCTGCATAAATTTTTATGGATGAAATCAATATTGGTAAAGATAGATGGTGAGTTAGGAAAATTTCTAACAGTCCCAGTGCACTTACATGAATGTAGAACAGAATAAAACAATTGACATGCCTATAGAACAATAGTATTTGTTCTGGATTCCACCTGGTGTATACTCTTCCACTCTTCAGAAGCTGACAGATGTTGCTTACATGATATATCTTATCTACCTGCAGACTAAAACTTTCCTACAAAGAGATTACTTAAAAATGTCAATGGTAGAAAGTTAGACTTCCCCAAGGTCCCAAGAACAAGATGTGTTACAATTTTTTGCCTACTTGTTAATAAATGTATCTACATTGGACATATGTTGGTCTAAGACATGCTTTCACCAAAATATGGTACCTTGTAAGGAGGTAATGGGAAAACAGATTTATGGGTCGTAATTATGCCTAAGGAGCTCTGGTACCATAGTGGCTAAAGCACTTGACTGCTAACCAGAAGGCTGGCGGTTCAAACCCACCAGCCACTCCTCGGAAGGAAGGTTGGGCAATCC
>NW_006921707.1:786291-798480 GCF_000298275.1 Orycteropus afer afer
TTTTTTTTTTTTGGTAGCCTAATCGCTAATGAATACTCAATGTTTACCCAAAGAATTATTTGGAGCATTCTCTGAGTATCTCAAAGGAATGCTGTCTTTTTCTACTCCATATTTGTATGGTGTTTTTGTCCCATAAATGACTGACTAGAATATATCTGGAATTATAGGCATGCTTCTTAGACTTTTAATACTTATAAAACCAAACCAAACTCACTGAGGTGGAGTTGGATCTGACTCATAGCAACCCCTCCTTGGGTTTCCGAGGCAGTATCATTATGGATGTAGCTTGCCCAGCCTTCCTTCCAAGGAGTGACTGGTGGCTTTGCACCACCACCTACTGGCTAGTTGTCAAATGCCTTAAGCACTACCACCACCAGAGCTCCCTTTAATACTTATAATTTACTAATATTATGAATATTTAGTTGAATTTATTTAATATATATATATATATTATATATTACAAATTATAAATTACAAATATAATGGAATATACTATCACATATGCTTTATTCAAGGAGCTTTTGTGGCATAATGTCTAAAGCATTTGACAGCTTACCAGAAGGTTGACAGTTCAAACCCACCAGCCACTCCATGGAAGGAAGACTGGGCAATCTACTTCCATAAAGATTTACCACCTTGGAAACCCAAAGAGGTTCATTATGATTCAGAATTGACTCGATGGCAGTAAGTTTTATTTTTTTTTAGTATGTTTTATTCAAATCTCTGTGCATATCTATTCCTACTCCCATATTCAGTTGTACGTATTCTATTAGACATCTTTTATCTATCTTTAGAATTCATCCTATACTTATGGACATATGCATATATGCATGAGTGCACACACGCACATTTTCCTACAGATTTTGAGTTCATACAGGAAACCTTGTTCCTATATGTCCAACAAGTGACTAGAAATATAGTGATACTGCCTCAGAAACCCAAGGAGGGGTCACTATGAGTTGGATCAGACTTGATGGCAGTGAGTTTGGTTTTGGTCTTGGTATCTCTACAGAAGCAGATTGCCTAGTCTTTTTTTTTCTGAGGAGTGGCTGGTGGTTTTAACCACATGCTTCTGGTTAGCAGTCAAATGCCCTAGGCACTATGCCACCAGAGTTCCCAACTAGATAAAATAAAATCCCTTACTCAGGGAAATATTACACATGAAGTTATTCTCAAACTTTACTTTTTTTTCTTTTGCTTGTGTATATTTTTGCTACTATTTTAATACAAAACACATAAAAAAGCAAAAACAATGCTCGGACTGTACTCTAGAAAATTTTCTGGGGATAACACCCTGATGTTAGCATGTTTTAAACTACCCAGAAGATTCCAAGGTTTAGTAAGAGTTGCAAAACCACTGTAAGAATTGAAATGGACTTTGTACAGTGGTTAAAGAGCTTTGGCAATTCAAACTCACCAGAACTCCATGGAATAAAGATGTGGCAGTCTGCTTCCATAAAGACTGACAGCTTTGGAAACCCCACAAGGCATTTCTACTCTATCTTATAGGGTTGCTGTGATTCTCAATTGACTCGACAGCAGTGAGTTTTGTTTGTTTGTTTGTTTGTTGATTAAATGCAAAATGCTAGACTTGGAGAAAGCATATAGGTGAAGGTGAGTAGTAGTAATATATTAGAATGACTTTCATATCATTCTTCAAGAGGTTGACATATGTCTTATGGTTTATATATGGGTTATCACAGGAGCTAAATTTGTAAGACAAATTAACAGTAAAATTTTCTCATAGCACATTTGTCTGGTTTACATGTAAATAAGATGCAAAGAAAAAAAAAAGATGGAAGTTCAGTCAGATATTGTAAAAGTCATGAGGATACTTATCCCCATGTGCTGGGAACAGGGAGTGTTTTCTTTCAAATAGCCAAGTACAAGATAAAATACAACAGGTGTATTCTTCATTGAATAAAGATTATACATTCTCTGAAATGACTTCTTTTTCTTTTATGGGGTAAGTGTGAATTATTGACAGTTTCATCATTTGTAATCAGAGGCTGAAACAGATGCTGAAGGTTTAGTTTAAAATGATATGTCTCTTATAACAACCTGCAATATGTTCTTAAAGGACAATTTATCTTCAACATTCTGTAAACTCAGAACAGAAGAGTTTATTCTTGAAAGCATTTGAGGTAAATTAAGCAAAATGAATGCAACTTTCTTTAGAGATAACATTTAGTGGAGTTATTATAGGGTTTACTATACCTGGTTTAGCATAGTGGCTAAGACACTTGCCTGCTAACCAGATGTCTGGCGGTTCAAACCCACCAGCCACTCCTCGGAAGGAAGGTTGGGCAATCCTACTTCCGTAGTGATACTGCCTCGGAAACACAAGGAGAGGTCGCTATGAGTCAGGTTTGACTCGACGGCACATAACAACAACAACAACATACCTGGTTTGAGTGGGCATTTGGCTTAACAGTTTTGTTTATCAAGCTTTTGTTTCCTTGCTTATGAGATTTCAAATAGTCTTACAACTATTTGTCCTTAGGAGTTTTGAGACTAACATGGCAATCACAATTTGACATTTATATGAAATTAGTAACAGTGAGAAACATATTTATACTTGTAATACCAAAGGTAATAATAAAGTTAATAAATTTATTGTGCATGTAAACATTTTTTTAAAAAGCTAAAACAAAGGATAACATTTCTCTCTCTACACACACTGTGCATGAGAGTTTGTCATCCTGTGGTGTTTGCACATTGCTGTGAGGCTTGGGGCTGTGTCACTGGTGTTTCAAATGCCAGCAGGGTTGCACATGGTGCACAGGTTTCAATGCAGCTTACAGACTGAGATAGACTAGGAAGAAGGAAGAGGCCATCCACTTCTCAAAAATATTGGCCAGCAAAAACCTTATGAATAGCAGAGAAACAGTGTCTAATACATTACCGGGCAACTTTATGAATAGCTTGGAAACATTGTCTGACACAATGCAGGAAGATGAGCCCCTTGGGTTGGAAGGCACTCAAAACAGGACTGGGAAAGAGCTGCCTCATCAGAGTAGAAACGATCTTAATGATATGGATAAAGTAAGGCTATTAGGACCTCCATGTGCTGTTGTAGTGTGACTCAAATTGAGGAGAGACAGTTGTAAACATCCATTAGTAATTGGAACATGGAATGTACAAAGTATGAATCTAGGAAAATTGGAAGTTGTCAGAAATGAAATGGAATGCACAAAGATTGATAGGCATTAGTGAGCTGAAATGGGCCAATTTTGGCCATTTTGAATCAGACAACCATATGATCTAGTATGCCAGGAATGACAATTTGAAGAGGAATGTCATGACATTCATCATCACAAAGGATGTTTCAAGATCTGTCCTGAAAGTCAATGCTGTCAGTGATAGGGTAATATCCATATGCCTACAAGGAAGACCTGTTACTCTACTATTATTCAAATTTATGCACCAACCATCAAAGCCAAAGATGAGGAATTTAAGATTTTTATCAACTTCTACAGTCTGAAATTGACCAAACATGCAATTAAGGTGCATTGCTTATCACTGCTGATAACCAAGAAGAATCACTGGTAGTTGGAAAATTTGGCCTTGGTTACAGAAATAATGTTGGAGATCACATGATAGAATTTTGCAAGACCAATGACTTATTCATTGAAAATACCTTTTTTCAACAACAGAAATGAGGGCTATACATGTGGAATTTGCCAGATGGAGTACACAGGAACCAGATTGACTACATCTGTGTCAAAAAGAGATGGAAAAGCTCAATATCCTCAGCAAAAGAAGGCTAGGAGATGATTGTGGAACTGACCATCAACTGTTCATATGTAAGTTCAACTTGAAGTTGAAGACAATTGAAAAAAATCCACGAGAGCCAAAATATGACCTTGAATATAACCCTCCTGAATTTAGAGACCATCTAAAGAATAGATTTGATGCATTGAACCCTAATGACTGAAAACCAGAAGAATTGTGGGATGACACCATGAGCATCATCCATGAAGAAAGCAAGAGATCATTAAAACTATGAGAAAGAAAGAAAAGATCAAAATGGATGTCAGAAGAGACTCTGAAACTAGCCCTTGAGTGAAGATTAGGTAAAGCAAATGGAAGAAATGACAAGATAAAAGAGCTGAACAGAAGATTTCAAAGAACAACTTAAGCAGACAAAGCCAATTACTGTAATGAAATGTGCGAAGACCTGGAATTAGAAAACCAAAAAGGAAGGATATACTCCTCATTTCTCAAGGTGAAAGAACTGAAGGAAATATTTAAGCCTTGAGTTGCAATATCGAAAGAGGTCTAGTAGCATAGTGCCTAAGGCACTTGACTGCTAACCACAAGATTGGCAGTTCAAACCCATCAACCGCTCCTTGGAAGGAAGGTTGGGCAATCTACTTCTGTAGTTATATCACCTTGGAATTCCAAGGAGGGATCGTTATGAGTCGGTCCACCTTGATGGCACATAACAACAATAACAACATAGGCAAAATATTGCATGATGCAGGAAACATCAAAAGAAGATGGAAGAAGTACACAGAGTCTCTGTTCCAAAAAGAACTGGTCAATCTTCATCCATTTTAGGAGGTGGCATATCTTCAAGAACCAATGGTATTGAAGGACAAAAGTGAAGATGCAAGCACTGAAAGAATTGGCAAAGAACAAGGCTCTGGGATTTGATGGAATACCCATTGAGATGTTTTAACAAATAGATTCTGCCAGGGACACATTCACTCAGCTATGTCAAGAGATTTGGAAGACAGCTACCTGGCCAACTGAGTGGAAGAGCTCCATATTAATCCCCATTTCAAAGAAAGGTTATCTCACAGAATGTGGAAATTATTGAACAATATCATTAATATCACATGTAAGTAAAATTTTACTGGAGAAAATTCAAAAACAGTTGTAGCAGTATATTGACAGAGAACTTCCAGAAATGCAAGCTGGATTCAGAAGAGGACATGGAACAAGGGATATCATTGCTGATGTCAGAGCGATCTTGACTCAAAGCAAAGAATACCAGAAAGACATTGACTTGTGTTTTATTGAGTATGCAAAAGCATTTGATTGTGTAGATCATAAAAAATTGTGGATAACATTGAGAAGAATGGGAATTCCAGGACACTTAATTCTACTCATGAGGAACCTGTCCATAGACCAAGAGGCTGTCATTTGAAGAGAAAAGGGGAACACTGTATGGTTTAAAATCAAGAAGGAGTGTGTCATGGTTGTATCTTTTCACCGTACTTATTTAATCTGTATGCTGAGCAAATAATCCAAGAAGCTGGACTATATGACAAAGAATGAGGCATCAGAATTAGAGGAAGAATCATTAACAACCTGAAATATGCTGATGACACAACTTTGCTTACTGAAAGTGAGGATGACTTGAAGCACTTACTGATGAAGATTAAAGTATACAGTCTGCAGTGTGGATTGCATCTTTATATAAAGAAAACAAAAATCCTCACAACTGGATGTATAAGCAACATCACGATAAATGGAGAAAAGATTGAAGTTGTCAAAGACTTCACATTGCTTGATTCTACCTTTGATGCCAATGGAAGCAGCAGTCAGGACATCAGACGATGTATAGCACTTGGCAAATTGGCTACAAAGGACTTCTTTCAAGTGCTGAAGAGCAAAGACGTCTCTTTGAATACTAAGGTGTGCCTGACACAAGCTATGCTATTTTCAATCACCTCATATACATAAGAGAGCTGGACAACGAATAAGGAAGACCGAAGAAGAATCGATGCTTTTGAGCTGTGGTGTTGGCGAAGAATGCTGAAAGTCCCATGCAGTGATAAAAGAACTAACATGTCTGTCCTGGAGGAAGTGCAGCCAGAATGCTCCTTGGAGGAGAGAATGGCCAGACTTTGTCTTACCTACTTTGGTCATGTTGTCAGAAGGGACCATTCCCTGGAGAAGAATGTCATGCTTGGTAAGGTGGAGGGTTGATAAAAGAGGTGAAGGCCCTCAATGAGATGGATTAAAATGGTGGCAGCAGTGATGGGATCAAGTATAGCAAGAATCATGGAGCTGGTGCGGGACCGGGTGGTGTTTCATTCTGCCATGTATACGGTAGCTATGAGTTGGAAATGATTCAACAGCACCCAACAAAAACAACAACTCTTTTCTGTCACTAAGAAAAGGACATATCAAGTCTTTGCCAATAACCCACTTCTACTCTCTGGTGGCATAGTGCCCAAGGTATTTAAGTGCTAACCAGCCAGTCTGAGGAAGGAAGACTGGGCTATCTACTTCTTTAAAGATTAACCACCTTGGAAACCCAAAGGGGTTCTCTATGAGTCAGAATCAGCTCGATGGCAGTGAATTTGAGTGAATGACTCTTTTAACGGTTGAATAGTGGCCTCTCAAAAATATGTCCACATCTTGATCGGTGGAAGGTATGAATATTTCCTTTTTTGACCAAAAAAAAAAAAAAAAAAAAAAAAGAATATTAACTTCTGTAGTAACAGAAGTGATTAAGTTAAGGATTTTGAGATGAGGTGATTATCCTGGATAATAGGTTGTTGTTGCTAGGTGCCACTGACTTGACTCCGACTCATAAGGACCCTATGCCCAACAGAATGAAACACTGCCTGATCATGCACCATCTTCACAATCCTTCCTTGCTATACTTGAGCCCATCATTGCAGCCACTGTGTCACTCCATCTCGTTGAGGGTCCTTCCCTTTTTCACTGACCCTGCACTTTAAAGAGAATGATTTCCTTCTCCAGGGAATAGTTTCTACTGACATTATGATCAAAGTAGGTGAGACAAAGTCCAGCCATTCTCACTTCCAAGGAATATTTCAGCTGCACTTTTTCCAAGACATATTTGTTCATTCTTCTGGGATTCCATGATACTTTCAGTATTCTTTGCCAACACCACAACTCAAAAGCATCAACTCTTCTTTGTTCTTTATTCATTGACCAGCTTTCACATGCATATGAGGTGATTTAAAATATCATGACTTGGATTAGGCACACCTTAGCTTGCAAAGTGACAACTTGCTCATAGGATAATAGGAGGGGGCCTAAATGCCATCACAAATGTGATAATAAGAGAGAGGTAAAAGGAGATAAGACAGACATAAGAAGTGGCAATGTGACCATAGAGACAAAGATGGGACAGATGTGGCCACAAGTCAAGGAATGGCAATATCTTCCAGTGGATTGTGTTGTTGTTGTTGTTTGCCATCGAGTCGGCCCCGACTCATAGTGACCCCTCCTTGGGTTTCCGAGGCAGTATCACTGCAGAAGTAGGATTGCCCAACCTTCCTTCCGAGGAGTGGTTAGTGGGTTTGAACCGCCAGCCTTCTGGTGAGCAGTCAAGTGCCTTAGGCACTATGCTACCAGAGCTCCTTCCAGTGGATAGAAGAGGCAAAGAAAGAATTCTTACTTGGAGCCTTCGATGGAAGCACACCTCTGCCAACACTTTTTTTTTTTCTCTTTTGGCTTTCAAAACTGTAAGAGAATAGTTTGCTCTTATTGTTCTTGTTGTTATTACCATAGCCAGGAGAAACTAGGGTACGTTCCACTTCCTTGTGCTGATCAATCTTCAGTGGATCCACAGTCTTTATATGTCTAATGGTGAATTTCTTTAGAATGGTGAATTTTAAACATTTAGATTAAACAGTGTGTTTGTGAGGGTGATTTGGATACCTAGTGCTGCTCTGACAGGAATATACCATAAACAGGAGTTTATTCTCTTAGTTTGGAGGCTTTAAGTGCGAGTTCAAGTGCCAGGCCCTAGGGGCTGTGTGAAAGCCCCTTGACCTTGGGCTTCAGCTTTGTCTCTTGCTCCTGGCTCACTGAAGCTAGAGGCATCTCTACACTCAGGCAGCTACTGGTTGCTGAGGCTAACAAGCCCAAGGTTGACAAATAAAAGGTCACAGTCCCGATGTTACCAAACAACACAGCAGGCCTTTGATTCAAGTCTATTGAAAGTTCCAAGATCGGCAGAGCATGGCAGGCTGCTGAACAATGACATGGCTACATGCAGGGTCCAAGTGTGCCATAAGCTAGAGAGCATTCCCCAAGGCTTTTCCTTATATACTAGAAGCAGACCACATACCCAAAGCCAGCCACTCAGCTGCTCACAGTAGATTCCAACATGGAGATGATTAACAATCTCATCATTGGGAATACTACATTCAGCTGCCCAGCCACTCAACCAGGCCTAACCAAGATGACACACAAACTTAACCACCACAGAGTGTGTGTGGAGAGGAACACATACACACAGAGAAAGAAAGAGGTTTTAAAACATACATGAATTCTTTGTTAACTTCTCTTCATTTAAAAATCAGTCCCTAAAGTTAGCCAGCCCCAGGACCAGAGAAAGGCGGGTGTGTTTGCACCCTCAGGGTAGGCCAGGTAAGTGAGCAGTGAGGGGGACACTAGACAATCAGCAGAGCAGTTTGAAACAGCTAAGGGAGACAAATTTGTCTGTCAGTTTCTAATATTATGGTGGCTTGAATGTTGCTGGGAGGGTGGAGGCTATGTCACCAGTGTTTTAAATGCGAGCAGGGTTTCCCATAGTGAACAGGTTTCAGCAGAGCTTCCAGAATAAGTAAAACTTGGAAGAAGGAAGAGGAGGACATCCACTTCTCAAAGAATTGGCCAGTGAAAATCTTATGAACAGCAGTGAAACATTGTATGATATATTACTGGAAATCATTATGAATAGCCCTGAAACATTGTCTTATAATACCAAAAGATGAGCCCCTCAGGTTAGAAGGCCTCAAAATATGAATGGAGAAGAGCTGCCTCCTCAGAGTAGAGCTGACCTTAATGGTGTGGATGGAGTAGAGCTTTCAGGACCTCCATTCGCTGATGTGGCATGTCTCAAGATGAGAAGAAACAGCAGCAAACATCCATTAATAACAGGGACATGGAATGTATGAAGTATGAAATCAGAAGAACTAGAGGTTGTCAACAATGAAATGGAACACATAAACATTAGTGAGTTGAAATGGACCAGTTTTGGCCATTTTGAATCAGATAATCATATGATCTACTATGCTGGAAATGACAAATTGAAAAATGGCATGACATTTATCATCACAAAGAATGTTTCAAGATCTATCCTGAAGTACAATGCTGTCACTGATAAGATAATATCCACATGCCCACAAGGAAGACCAGTTAAAATTACTATTATTCAAATTTATGCACCAACCACCAAAGCCAAAAATGAGGAAATTGAAGCTTGTCACCAACTTCTGCAGTTTGAAATTGACCAAACATGCAATCAAGATGTGTTAATTATCACTGGTGACTGGAATGCAAAAGTTGGAAACAAAGAAGAATCACAAGTATTTGGAAAATATGGCCTTGGTGATAGAAATGACACTGGAGATTGTGTGATAGAATTTTGCAAGATCAATTATTTATTCATTGCAAATACCATTTTCAACAACATAAATAGTGGCTATACACATGGACTTAGCCAGATGGAGTACACAGGAATCAGACTGACTACATCTCTGGCAAGAGATGATGGAGAAACTCAATAAAACAAGTCCACAAGAGCCAAAATATCACCTTGATTATATCTCTCCTGAATTTAAACACCATCTAAAGAATAGATTTGATGTATTGAACTCCAATGACTGAAAACCAAAGGAATTGTGGGATGACATCAAGAGCATCATCCATGTCATAGAAAAGACAGAAAAGGAAGAAAAGAACAAAATGAATGTCACAGAAGACCTTGAAACTGGCCCTGGAACAGACAGTAGTAAAGCAAATGGAAGAATTGACATGATAAAAGAGCTGAACAGAAGATTTCAAAGAGCAGCTTGAGAAGAAAAAGTCCATTATTATAATGAAATCTGCAAAGACCTGGAATTAGAAAACCAAAAGGGAAGAACATGCTCAGTATTTCTCAAGTTTAAAAAAAAACTGAGGAAAAAAATTAAGCCTCAAATTGCAATATTGAAAGATTTCATAGACAATATGTAGAATGATTCAGGAAACATCAAAAGAAGATGGATAAAATAAACAGAGTCACTATACCAAAAAGAATTGGTAGATGATCATTCATTTCCAGAGGTGGCATGTGATCAAGAACCAAAGGTATTATTGAAGGAAGAAATCAAAGCTGCACTGAAGGAATTGGTGAAAAACAAGGTTCTGGAAATTGACGGAATATCCATTGAGATGTTTCAACAAATGGATGCTGTGCTGACTCCCTCAGCTATGTCAAGAGATTTGGAAGATAGCTACCTGGCCAGCTGACTGGAAGAGATCCATATTTGTACCCATTCCAAAGAAATAGAATGTGCAAATGTGCAAATTATCGAACAATAACATTGATTTCAAATGCAAGTAAAATCTTACTGAAGATAATTAAAAAGCAGTAGCAGCAGCAGTATATTGACAGAGAACTTCCAGAAATGCAAGCTGGCTTCAGAAGGGGACACGAAATGAGGGATATCATTACTGATGTTAGATGGATCTTGGCTCAAAGCAGAGAATACCAGAAAGATGTTGATCTGTGTTGACTCTGCAAAGGCATTTGATTGTGTGGATCATAACACATTATGGGTAACTTTGAGAAGAATGGGAATTCCAGAACAATTGTTTGTGCTCATGAGGAACCTTTACATAGATCAGGAGGATGTTGTTTAAACAGAACAAGGGATACTGCACTGTTTAAAATCAGGAAGGGAGTGTGGCAGGGTTGTATAATTTCACATACTTATTCAATCTGTATGCTGAGCAAATAATCTGAGAAGCTGGGCTATATGAAGAAGAACATGGCATCAGGATTGGAGGAAGACTCATTAACAACCTGAGACACACAGATGACACAACTTTGCTTGCTGAAAGTAAGGATGACTTGGAGCACTTACTGGTGAATATTAAAGACTACAGTATGCAGTTTGGATTACACTTCAAAATATGAAAAAGCAAAAATACTCACAACTGGACCAATAAGCAGCATCACAATAGATAGAGAAAAGACTGAAGTTGTCAAAGACTTCATAGTACTTGGTTTTACAATCCATGCCAATGGAAGCAGCAGTCAAGACATCAAAAGACACATTGCATTGGGCAATCCTATTACAAAAGACCTCTTTAAAGTTCTGAGGAGCAAAGATTTCTCTTTGAAGACTAAGGTATAGCTAACCCAAGCCATGGTATTTTTAATAGCCTCATCCACATATGAGACCTGGATAGTGAATAGGGAAGACTAAAGAAGACTTGATGCTTTTGAGTTGTAGTGTTGGTGAAAAATGCTGAAAGTACCATGGACTGCTAACAGAACTAACGAATCTGTCCTGGAAGAAGTGTAGCCAGAATGCCTCTTGGAAGCAAGAATGGTCAGACTTTATCTCATCCACTTTGGTCATATTGTCAGAAGGGACCATTCTCTGGAAAAGAATATCATGCTCAGTAAAGTGGAGGGTAAATGAATGAGGGGCAGGCCCTCAACAAGATGCATTGGACATGGTGGCTGCAGCGATGGGCTGAGGTACAATAGGGATGGTGAGGCTGGCACAGGATCAGGCAGAATTTTGTTTTGTTGTACTTAAGGTCACTGTGAGTTGGAGTTGACTCAATGGCACATAACAACAACAACAAACAACAACAACAACAACACTTTTCATAATGTATAAGTGATGTTGTTGTTAGGTGTCATCTAGTTGGTTGTGATTCATAGTGACCCTGCCTACAACAGAACAAAACGCTGCCCAGTCCTTTGCCATTCTCACAACTGTTTCTATGTTTGAGCCCATTGTTGTAGACACTGTGTCAATCCTTCTCATTAAGGGGCTTCCTCTTTTTCACTGATTACCTACTTTACCAAACATGATATGTTTCTCCAGGGATTGGTCCCTCCTGATAACATGTCCAAAGCATGTAAGATGAAGTCTCATAATCCTCATTTTCTATGTGATATTCTAGCTCTATTTCTTTCAAGACTGATTTGTTCATTCTTCCAGCAGTCCATGAATATAGAGAATATATTCTGTATTCTTTGACACCACCATAATTCAAAAACATAATCCTTCTTTGGTCTTCCTTATTCATTGTCCAGCTTCCACATGTATAAGTTGTTGTTGTTGTTATGTGCTGTCGAGTTGGCCCCAACTCATAGCGACCCCTCCCTGGGTTTCCAAGGCAGTATCACTACGGAAGTAGGATTGCCCAACCTTCCTTCCGAGGAGTGGCTGGTGGGTTTGAACCGCC
>NW_006921707.1:802270-804838 GCF_000298275.1 Orycteropus afer afer
TGCTCTTCTGTCCGGGTTCAAGGCTTTTATCCCCTTTCTCCTGCTCTTCCGGCCTGCTACTCTGGCGTCCCTGCGTTGTCTCTCCTCACCTGTAAGCCTGGGGCTGATTGCTCTTCTGTCTGGGTTCAAGGCTTTTATCCCCTTCCCTGCTCTTCCGGCCTGCTACTCTGGCATCCCTACATTGTCTCTCCTCACCTGTAAGCCTGGTTGTGTCACCTGCATATTCCTGCAATCTTGATAAAGCATTCCTCTTCATAAAGTCCACCTTCTTGGATTGTTTGCTTAGGATACAGATTAAATAAGTATGATGAAAAGATAAACCTCTGACACATATTTTGCCTGATTTTAAACCATGGAGTATCTTCAGGTTCTGTTGGAATGACTGCCTCTTAGACCAAGAGGTCTATACTGGTTCCATTTAAGCACAATTAAGTGTTTTGGAATTCTCATTCTTTGCAACATCATCCATAATTGTTATAATCTACATATTCACATACTTTTGCATAAAACACAGTCAATAAAACACAGATAACCATTTTTCTGGTGTATATGCTTTCAACCAATGTCCATCTGGCATCAGCAATTATTCACTCTATATCCTCTTTTGAATCAGGCTTGAATTTCTGTCAGCTCCCTGTCAATGTATACTGAAGTTGTTTTTGAAATACCTTCAGCAAAATTTTACTTGCATGTGATATTAATAATATTGTTCTGTAATTTCCACATTGTGCTGGATCATATTTCTTTGGAATGGCCACAAATATAGAATAAAGTTGACCAGGTATCTGTCTTCCAAATTTCTTGGTAAAGTTGAGTGAATCTTTCCAGCATTTCATCCATTAATATTCTGTCAATTCCTGGAGCATTGTTTTTTGGCACTGCCTTCAGTGTAGTTTGGACTTCTTTGTTCAATACCATCAGTTCTTGTTGATATGCTACCTTCTGAAATATTTGAACATTAACAGTGACTTTGTGCATTCTTTTCATCTTCCTTGAGCAAGCCCTGTGTCATTCAATATTTTGCCCATAGAACTCTTAAATATTGCTGCTTGAGCCTCAAATGTTTTCTTCATTTTTTTGAGCTTCAGAGATATTGAGCATGTTCTTCATTTTTGGTTTTCTAACTCCAGGTTTTAAAACTTTACTTTGTCGTCTTGAGCCACACTTTGAAATCTCTTCATTTCTTTTATTTCATCATTTCTTCCATTTGCTTCAGTTATTCTATGTTCAGGACCAAGCTTTAGCATCTCTCCTGACATCCATTTTGGACTTTTCTTTCTTTCCAATGACCTTTTGCTTTCTTCATGTGCACTGTCCTTGATTTCATTCCACAATTTGTCTGGTCTTCAGTCTGTAGTGTTCAATGCAACAAATCTATTGAGATGGTCTCTAAATTCAAGTGGCATATACTCAAGGTCATATTTTGGCTCTTGTGGATTTGTTTTAATTTTCTTCAACTTCCCCTTGTACTTGCATATGTGCAATTGATGGTCTGTTCTTCAGTTGGCTCCTGGCCTTGTCCTGACTGATGATATTGAGCTTCTCCATTGTCTCTTTCCACAGACATAGTCCATTTGATGTCTGTATATTCCCTCTGGCAAGGTCCAAGTGTGTACAGGCCATTTATATTGTGGAAAAAAAATACTTCCAATGAATAAGTCATTGGTCTTGTAAGAGTCTTTCATATGATCTCTGGGGTTATTTTTTTCACCAAGGCCATATTTTCCTACTCTTTATCCTTCATCTTTGTTTCTAACTTTCTCATTCCAAACACCAATAATTATTGATGTATCTTTATTGTATGTTTGGTCAATTTCAGACTGCAGAAGTTGGTAAAACTCTTCAATTTCTTCATCTTTGGCATTCGTAGTTGGTGCATGAATTTAAATAGTAATCATCATAACTGGTATCTCTTGCAGATGTATAGATATTATATATCAATGACAATCTTGTACTTAACCTCAGGATAGATCTTACAATGTTCTTTTCGACAATGAATGTGATGCTGTTCCTATTCAATTTGTCATTCCCAGCATAATAAGCCAAACCAAACCCACTGTCATAGAGTTGTACCTGACTCATAGTGACCTTCCTTGAGGTTCTGAGGCGGTATCACTGTGGAAGTAGGTTGGCCGACCTTCCTCCCAGCATAATAGACCATGTAATTGTCCAATTCAAAATGGCCCATACCAGTCTACTGACTTCATTAATGTCTAGGGTAGTTATCTTCAAGAGTTCCTTTTGATTTCTGAAGACTTTCAATTTTCCAAGATTTATACTTCATACAATCCATATTCCAATTATTAATAAATGTTTGCATCTGTTTCTTCTCTTTTGAGTCATGCCACATCAGCAAACAAAGGTCTTAAAAGCTTTACTTCATCTATTTCATTAAGGTCAACTCCACTTTGAGGAGTCATATTTTGAATGCCTTCCAACCTCAAGGGCACCTCTTTTGGTACTATATCAGACAACTTCCCACTGCTACTCATATGGGTTTCACTGGCCAGTTCTTTTCAGAAGTAGACCATTAAGTCCTTCTTCTTCTTTCTTTTTTTTTTTTTTTTT
>NW_006921707.1:805473-806639 GCF_000298275.1 Orycteropus afer afer
TCAATTGGATTCTTAACTCCTTTGGTGTTGAGGCATTGGAGTTTCTCATCAATCTTAGAGATAAGTCCCTTGCCAGATGTGTAATTATCAGCAAATATGATTTTTTTTTTTTTGCTCTCATTTTTGTCCTGTGCTTTTTCATTGTGTTGATTTCTTTGTTCCATATAATTTTCTATGCTGAGTTCATTTTGTTTATGAATCATGTTATCACTTCCTTCATTGCTATCGTTGTAGTATTTGCTAAATATTTATGCTGGTCCTCTTTTTTATTTTGATGTGAAGGTTTATCACTTTTCTTTGAGGTTACCTGTGATTTATAGTTTTCTTCCCAAGTTTAGAACAGTCGGTTCTATCTTCTAGTTGTCTTTACTTTCCTACCATCTAGAAGTTCTGTAATGACATGGATTTTTTTCCCTTTTTGGTTTGTAGTTGTCCTCATTTGTCAGTTGGTGTTTCTGGTTCCCTGTTTACAATCTTATAGGCTTATTTACTTTAGATACTTCTATAGCTGGGTTGGTTTCTGGGTTATATCATCATATGTGTTAATGGTCAGTTGTTGTTGGCTGTTGTTGCTTCTCTGTCCAAAGGGCTCCCTTTAGCATCTCTTGTAAGGTTGGTCAGGTTTTAACAAATTCCATTAATTTCTGCTTATCTGGAAATGTCCTAATTTCACCATTGTATTTGAGGGACAGTTTTGCTGGGTACATAATTCTTGGTTGGAAATTTTTCTCTTTCAGTGTTTTATATATACCATCTCACTGTCCTCTTGCCTGCATGGTTTCTGTCGAAAAACCAGAGCTTAGTCTTATCGGTTGTCCCTAGTAGGTAACCTTTTGTTTTTCCCATGCTGCTCTCAGGATTTTTTCTTTGTCTTTGGTTTTGGTGAGTTTGATGATGATATGTCTGGGTGATTTTCTTTTGGTCTATCCTATTTGGGGTTCGTTGGAATTCCTGAATGGATATATTCTCATCTTTCATCACATCAGGGAAGTTCTCCTCCAGCAAATCTTGGATAATTTTCTCATTTCATTCGATTCCTGTTCTGGAATTCCAGTGATAGGTAGGTTATTCCTTTTGATGGTATCCCACATGAAACTTAGGCTTTCTTCATTTTGTTTTAATTTTTTTTCTGATTAATCCCTTTCCAAAGAAGTATTCAGGTATTT
>NW_006921707.1:807158-807696 GCF_000298275.1 Orycteropus afer afer
TCACCACCTGTCTCCTTTCCTTTGTCAGCCTTTTATATGTCCTTGCTGACCCTGGCAAACAGATCCTGTTAGGTCCCTGGAATCCAAATGAGAATGCTATCACCTTAAACTGCAAAATGGTTGCCACTTGTAAATATTCAAAATGGCTGTGTCCTTGGTCACTTTAAATATCCAAAATGGCTGCCACATGCAAATAATCAAAATGGCTGCACCCTCCAGACAGCAGAAAGTCCAAAGTTCAGGTTATCTCCCTTCTTGCTATTTCTTTTCCTAGTCATAGGCCACCAGAGTAGTTGTCCCTGCAACCCTTGGTGACCGGGACTGATCTTTAGATCAATTCTCAGGTCCCAACACCACTTAGAAATATTCAGGCTATTAGTCTAGTCAGAGTAGCTGACAGTCTGCAGCTCCGACCATCTCTGTACTCACTGTTTTCATTCAGATTTTTTCACTAGTTGGTGCCTAATCCACTTCTGTATAGTTCCTTTCAAAGCTCAGGGTTCCAGGATTATCTTCTGTATCTCTGTCAATTGGTTTT
>NW_006921707.1:807951-810959 GCF_000298275.1 Orycteropus afer afer
TGGTCGGTTTGAACCGCCAGCCTTCTGGTTAGCAGTCAAGTGCCTTAGGCACTATGCTACCAGAGCTCCTCAGTTCTTTCTACTGCTATGAAATTATAGGGGTAGAGGAGTTACAGAATAAAGGAAAGTGAGTGTGTAAAGCAGAGTATATCTAGGTAAAATAAAGGACTTACAGTCTCTTCCTATACCTTAAATATGAGCATGTTTCTGGCTTAATTACATAAAAACCTGTTTGTCTATTTCTAAAGACAAAAGCATTCTCCCTCCAGAAGGTGAATCATTGAGATTTGATGTCAGGGATAGGCCATGTAGGATTACCATCTTCATTCTTTCCCTGTCTATCCATCCTTCTCTATAGGTCTCTTGTCCCAGAAGGGGCAAACTTCTCTAGTTTCTTTGTTATATCACCTTATGTTATTGTCACAAATCTCCTGGATTAGCTCTTATATTTGGGGGAAGGGTACATCCTCTCTATACTCCATTAAACAAGCACTAGTCTCTGTATCTTCCAGGTGTAACTCTATCTAGGAGCTGCTGGATAACTTGGAATGAAGGATTCTGACAATAAAGGTTGTTTGCTTTACTGGTCTCTAAATATTATCTCAATTGAAAATGATATAAAGAGCTCAACCAAAATGGTAAGAATCCCCCATTAAAAAAAAAAAAAAAAGAAAGCCACAAGCAAGAAATTCTCCAAAACTCAAATATGAATGTACATATTAAAAATATTTCATACAACATGTAATCAAGAATATATACATTTAAAAACACAAAAATGATAAAACAAGCAATTTAAAGAAGATATTACCCAACGTTTGAGATTATGCTGAAACAGTGCCTCCACATAAAGTGGCTGACAATCTCTATATTTGTATATTCTACAAATCATTTTGGCAAGACATTTTTGTATTCTCTGAATTATCTCCTTTGATCCTGTGTTATTTTTATAATTAGGAAAAATAATAAATATACCTTTAAACAAAGCTAAGCAACTTTTGTTGACATCAATCACCATTGATTGTAGTTGCCTATGTGGGGTTGGTAAGATTTCCACTTGGCATTTTATATTGTCCTTATCTATATCCACCAGATATTTATATCACTAACTGGCTGACACTCAGCCAACTGATAGGGACGTTGTGCTAGGAGTTTTAAGTAGCTCTAATTTTCTGCTTCAACTGAAATCCTATGTAGATATCTTTTTTCAAATATATGTAAATCATCAAACACCAAACAAATCCAAGCATAAATTAAAATAAGAATAAAATCATATTTCAAAGAAAAGTTCAACTTAGCAAGTGAACAGTAACAAATGGACACAATCTTTTCCTTAAGAGATATAACGATGTGTTGTACACATATAAAAATTCATGAACTGAATTTAGTCAAAGAAGCTAACAATAAAGTTGACAGGAAAAATTATCAAAATGAAGATGAATTCCCAGATTAAGGTGGCAAGTGTTCAAAAGAATCACTGTCTCCTCTGACAGGTGATTTCCCAAGGACTGCATTCCAAAAACCAAACCAAACTCACTGCTGTCATTAGCATCTCAGAAAAAGCAACCAGACATCCCTGTATTCTTTAGTTCCATGGTGCCTTTTTCACTAGAGAATTTTGTACAAAGTCATCATTGTACACACACAAATAAAGGATTCCGAAAAACTGAAAAAAGCCAGAAAAGTACTGTCTTCACAGCTTTAAATTTTCCTCCAGAAAGTTGATGTATATAGAATTGGGAAGAGATGTTTTCCCCGGGCTCTTATGATGCTGATGGAAGGAGCCTTATAAAAAGAAGTGTGTGTTTGTGTGCTTTGAAAATATATCTAAGAGAATTATCCCAAAGCTGGATTCCTCTGAGTCAAACCAAGAACTATCTATTTCTTCTCCTCAGTTCTGTTTTTCTTTTTTTTAAATAAAATATTATAGTCTTTGGTTCTATAGTGTAGGATTTTACTGAAGCAGAGAGTGAGACTGAAAAAAAATATTGTGTTGTCATCTGCCTGTGCCAATCCAGTAATTCTACGTTTTGAATCCTGTAAATGGAAATCATGATGTTCTTGGCCCAAGTGCACTACTCTGGAAAAGGTGACCAGAAAATCTTTATTGGTTGATTTAGAATTATCTTCACCCATCAAAGAATCAGCAATCCTAAAAATAAAAGAAAAACTGCATTGTTCAACTTAAGAAATATCCCTTACTTACAGGGTTAATAACACAGAATGTTAGACCTCATGTCAACACATTCATTTTACAGTTGAGAGCTCAGAGGCTCAGAAAGCACCAGTTACTCTTGGAGGTCACACTGCTACTCAGTTTCAGGACAAGGTCTTATCAAAAGTTCCTACTATATTTCATTTTATTGAATCACTAAACTAGTGATATGCAACAAGAGCAATGTCTTGCCCTTAATTTTCCAAATTACCAAGTAATTGATGGGCATGTTACATATGATTTAAAACTTAAGCTAGATCTATTGAAGGGCCTGTTTAAAGTATGTGTGTTGTGTTTCAGGCCAATGTTACCCTTTCCCCCACCCTAGGCTATCCATTCCTCTTCCTTGTCTAAGACCACTGATTTGCATTGGTGTGTGTTTTGTGAAGAATCTAATGGTGATTTCAACTTTATATATATATAACATGTTGTACATATAAATATGTTATATAACACATTTCTCATGTTATTCCCAGAACTATACTTTTTTTGGAGGGTGGGGGTAGTGGGAAATATCCTTTCAAATGGACTCAAACCTTCCTGTGACTTTCTTTTAGCAAGTATCAAACAATCAATTATTATATAACACATGTAAAAGGCCTTAACTCAGTGCCTGGCACACAATAAACCATCAACAGCTACAAATGTAGCTGATGATATTATATGTCTATATATTTATTTCATGGCTCTGATATTTCTTCTAATAGTCTCAGGACCTCTGGAATCTTCTATGACGCATATAATCTGGACCAAGAAAGCCTTACAATTCTTTAAACTCAAGGAGTGTAGGGAATTT
>NW_006921707.1:813194-819113 GCF_000298275.1 Orycteropus afer afer
TTTGTCTACTCGAGCTGCTCTTTGAAATCTTCTGTTCAGCTCTTTTACCTTTTCATTTCTTCCATTTGCTTTAGCTATTCTCTGCTCAAGGGCAAGGTTCAGAGTCTCTTCTGTCATTCACTTTGGTCTTCTCTTCTTTTCTTGTCTTTTTAGTGATCTCTTGCTTTCTTCATGGATAATGTTCTTGATGATTTGTTTCATATTTTGGGTTGAATTTTTTTTGTGTACTCTATTTACATTGGCCACACAACCAACTCGTTGAGTACAGGTTCATGGATTGAAACTTCCATAGATCTTGGATAATTTCTCCATCAGCAGGCATTTTCTTCCTTCCTTCCTTCCTCCTTTCCTTCTTGGTAATGGAGATACCAACTTTTTAAAATGAGATTTAATTTACCAGTATAAATTACTTTATTTAGAAATGAACTCTTGCAAGTAATAGTTCTAGATCCTGAACTTAAGATAATACAAAAAGTAGTGACTAGATTTATAGAGTTAATTTTAATTCCCTGAGTTAATTAAAAGTCTGTTATTAACTGATATTATTAAGAAGAAATTTCTAAGTTCAGTAACTCCTTAAGTATGAATTTTGGTTTTTGGCCAAAACCTATGGGTTTATAATGGAGGATATAATCTGTGTTATAGATCTTTATAAAAGGCAGTGTTGTGCAGAACAGTGCAGCCCACAGACCTCTAATGCAAACCACAAATGTAAATCAAATATGTTAGTTTAAGTTAAAACTAGGTGAAATTAATTTTAATAATAGATTTTATATAACCCAAATATTATTTCAATATGTAATCAATACAAAAACTTTTGATGAGGAATATTATTTTTCTTTTCTTTACATTTTGTCATTAAGTCTTCAAACTTTCACTTTGGAAATTTCAAGTGCTCAATGGACACATGTGACTGTTGGCTACCATCATACAGATATCAGATTTAGAGATTGAAAGATTTTGGAGTTAGTCAGTTCTGGATATAAATCCTAATTCAATCATTTACTAACACTAAGACATTGAAATCTAAACATTCTGTGTACCAGTTCCAATAAATACGAAGTGGGAATAATTTATAGCTTGGATATCTCTATGAAGATTAGAAATAATATATGTGAACAATGTACCACAGTGCTGGAAATACAGGAACTATTACATCCTGAAGAAACTTGAGGTTTCAGTGCCTCGACTAAAATTTCTATTAAATGTAGCTGCTATATAACCATCATCAGTCTCTGCCTTTGAAACTGAAAAGAAAAAAAAAAAAAAAGAAATTCTCCCTTCACTGAGAAGCCAGTATTGCCTTTACATGTAGAATGAAGCTCATGAGGGAATACCTGAAAGGTGACCTCATTAGCATACAGTAAGAAAGATGGTACTATTGTCAGTTATTGTTAAATGAGCATTTATCACAAGGCAGCTCACATTTCTCATTATAGATCATGAGAAAAGTGACAGGTGAAGTATTCATTTTTTGGGGGATATCATCTTTATTAAAAGTTATACAATGCCTTGATAATAATAAAATTCATCCTGGAATAGATTAAAACATTTTCTTGCTCTCTGAAAATTCATTTCCTCTTGTTTCAATTTGTATTCATAACTCAGTCATTTGAGTCTAGATATATACACTGGATTTCTTTTGGTTACCATTTGCAAGAATTTTCACATGGAGGCTAATTCTAGGTGCCTCTGTAAGAAGAGCGCGAATTCACACCTTTATAAATAGTATAAGGAAATCATAGAGGAAAAGAGACTGGAAGCTTAGGTTGAAAACATATTGGCAAAAGGAGGCATATTTTCTCGGTATTCTTGACCACCAGCAGGCTTTACCTCCATCATAGAATTCTAAAGGAGTGAATAAAATATATTTGTTTGGTGCTTTTTAAACATCCCATTGTGTTCTCATACTAATAACATCATTTAATTAATATATATATTAACTGAATTATTGTAAAACTTGCTTGTTTTGCCTGCAATACACAAATAGTTCTATACAGGGAGAGTTTCTACAAGCATGCATAAGCAGATGACAGATTTCAGAAAAGTCTACCATTGTTACATAATGAAAGTTCAAAGGAAAAGAGGTATTTTTTGATTATAGATTTTGGGCAGACTCACCTGTAAGGAATTAAATGTCAACAGCCTAGGTTTTAAAATGACAACCTACACTGTGGATGCTACAATAAAACATACCCTTAGAAGCTTTCTTTTTAACAGGACAAAACAGAGTTATAGAATCATAAAATTAGTTGGAAGTCTGGACTATTCCATATAGATGACATTCAGAGAACGGGAGTGTGTTATCTATAAGTAAGTGATTGCTAGGGACAGAATGCTTAAGCCAAGTAATCTGCCTCAGTTGAGCACTCTAAACCCTTTGATAATAGGAAGTTTCCTCTAAGGCTGAAGTGGGAGGTAGTTGAGTCAAGCAAGTGGAATATTTCTGGGCCTTTTACTCCCTTTGGCTGGATGTCCACACTCATGAAGAAATAAAGAAAAAAATAATTTATGCTCTGTTTTCAAATACTAGAAAAGCCTCAAACTGAGATACAAAAATAATAGACAGATTTGAGAGATGAGGTATGACTTATGCAAATAATTATTTCAATGCTGTTCTTTATTTTGATTGGTAATGCCATTGTAATATTTTCAGTTTGACTTTCATTTTCAATTGTTTTGTTATTCATGGATCATGGGAAGAAGAAGAGAAGCTGTTACTAGTGAAGCATCTCCAGAAAATTCTTCTGGGTAATTAAGCAACCATTTCCCTCTCGTGAATTGCTGCAGAGCAGCAATGCTTAGGAAATGAACCAGATGAACACTGGTTAAGGAAATAACAAGCTGGCATGTTGAAGGTCTCATAAGGAATATGTCTTCTCTATATTGGTACTTTATTCTAGGATTCACAGATTTATGAGTGCCTTGTAAAGAGTTTGCAGAAGTAAGTTCTCATACTTTGTTGTGTAATGTGAGGAGAGTGCTTGATCTGGCTATAGGGACCTTGCTGCTCCAGCGGTACCATTGTTTTGTCTGCTATGCATGAGTCAGCCCAAGTTACAGCCTTTTCCTACCTCACACAGTGTTAGCTGCTCTCTCTCTCTTTACTACTTGCTTGTCTTGTGAAAAAGCCCAAAGAAAGATCGTGGAGTATTATAAAACTATAGAGTTTCTAGGAACATAGATTGATTACTTGATAAACACATGGAGTGAGTCAAGCCAAATCACAATATGTAGTTAGCTGCCCTTGAGTCAGTTCCCTAGTCATTGTGACCCATGCACAGCAGAATGAAATGCCATCTGGTCCTGCACCATCCCCATTAATAGGTTGAGGATTGAACTATTGTGATTCAGAGGGTCATTAGCTGCTTTCTGAAAGTAGATCATCATATCTTTCCTCTAAATCACAATATAAACCTACAATATTCAATGAAATCTTGACATCACCACTAATATTTTGTATGAGATGTTTTGAAATAAGAGATTAAATTATTTTGATAAGCATTAGGATAAATCTGAAATATCACTGTTCATCTGCAGACACCTCTCCACCAACCACATTCATTTCTAAATAGATTGTAGGATGTGATGATATAGTGATAGGGTGAAAAGGAAACACATGTTATAAAAAATATTTTAATAATTGAGTAGGAATTTCAGAAAGTTCTTGAAAATCTGATGATAAGGAATTTGGGGTTGACTTTACTTAGATGCATGCTTTATTTAAAAAAAAAATCAAATAACATGCTCTTCAAAACCATCCATTTAAAAACCATATTGGTGAGAAAATTCTAGCTTTCTATGACAGAGAATGAACAATTTAAGTGAAAAAATATAATTCTAATAAACCTTTCAACAAAAATATCTTCCTATGGGGTCCAACTGACTAGAAGAGATACATATCTATACCCATTCTAAATAAAGATGATCCAACAGACTGAGGAAAATATCAGACAATATCATTAATATCACATGCAAGTAAAATTGTGCTGAAAATAATTGAAAAAATGATTGCAGCGGTACATCCACAGGGAACTGTCAGAAATTCAAGCCTGATTCAGAAGAGGATATGGAACACCCAGGGATTCTAGACAGATGTTTATCTGTGCTTTATTGACTCTGCAAAGGCACTCAACTGTATGGATCTTAACAAATTGGATAACATTGCAAATAATGGGAATTCCAGAACATTTAATTGTGCTCATGAGGAACCTGTAAGCAGGTTATTCATGAAGCAGTTATTCAAACAGAACGAGGGAATACTGAATAGTTTAAAACCAGGAAAGATATGCCTCAGGGTCATATCCTTTCACTAAACTTATTCAAACTGTATGCTGAGCAAATAATCTGAGAAGCAATACTATAAGAAAAAGAACGTAGCATCATGACTTGTGGAAGACTCATTAACAACCTGTGATACATAGATGACACAATCTTACTTGATGATAGTGAAGAAGACTTGAAGTACTTACTGATGGAGATCAAAAACTACAGCCTTCAGAATGAATTGCACCTCAACAAAATTCTCACAGTTGGACCAATAAGCAACATCATGATAAATAGAGAAGAGACTGAATTTTTCAAGGATTTTATTTTACTTGAATGCACAATCAAGGCCCATGGAAGCCTTGGTCAAGAAATCAAATGATGTGAATTGTACTGGGGAAGTCTGCTGCAAATGACCTCTTTAAAGGGTTAAGAGCAAAGATATCACTCTGAGGACTAAGGTGCACCTCACCCAAGCCAGTCTTTTCAATGGCCTCATATGCATGTGAAAGCTGGACAATGAAAAGTAAGACCTTAGAAGAACTGATGCATTTGAATTATGATACTGTCAAAGAATATTGTATATACCATGGGCTGCCAAAAGACCAAACAAATCTGTCTTGGAAGAAGTAAAGCTGGAATACTACTTACAAGCAAGAAGGACCAGACTTAGTCTTTCGTATTTTCATCATATCAGGAGGGACCAGTCCCTACAGAAGGGCAACATGCTAAGTAAAGTAGGGAATCAGCAAAAAAGGGGAAGATGGATTGGCACAGTGACTACAACAATGGACTAAGTGTAGCAATGATTGTGAGAATGGTGCAGGACCTGGCAGTGTTTCATTCTGTTCTAATTGGGTTGCTGGGAGTTGAAACTGACTTGACTGCACATAATAACAACAGGGTTGCCATGATTTGGAATCAACTCAATGGCAATTGATTTGGTTTGGTTTGTTTATAAAAAGCATTCGTGTTTTCAAGTTTACAGGCTGTAGTCAATTTCTTCCTCCTCACAATCTTATGAGCCTCCCTGGATTCGTGCCTTTGCAAATCATTCCCATATCAAATATGGATTAGCCCATGGACCCTATGGATTGAATAAAAATGATGATTTATACATTGTAAGATGAGGTCATAGGAAGTCTTGCCATTTCTGCCTTGCTCTCTCGGAACATGGACACTTGGGAAAGGCAGCCTCCAAGTAAGATGTCTAAATGCCATGAGATTTCTGTGATGGCATGGAATGGGGTGTGATACTGTCATTTCCTCATATGTGAAAAATCCTTAGATACTCATGTGGAAATGTTGTATGGAAAAATGGCAATATTTGACCAGTCCTCAGATGAAGAGCCAAGTTGGTGAGTGAAGAATTCTTCTTGGACTTCCAGTCCTTGCCACTATTAGATGAAACCAGCCCCCATCACCATGTGACAGCAATGATATGAGACAAGGTAGACAAGAACTACTACAGATTATAATAAATTGTTATTGTAAGGCATTAAACTTTGAAGCAGTTTGTTACATGGAAAGTGATACCTGGAACACAGGCCAGCAATTCTTTTTTTTTTTTTTTTTAATTTTATTTTGATTTGGGTGAAGATTTACAGAGTAAATTCACTTTTCATTCAGCAGTTCATATATACTTTGTCGCAT
>NW_006921707.1:823253-826274 GCF_000298275.1 Orycteropus afer afer
ATTTTCACGCAAATTCTTCTGCTAATTGGGGTTTAGTCCAATTCTGTATCCTTCCCTTCAAGGCTCAGGGGTCCACGATTATCTTCTGTGTCTGTGTTAATTGGTTTCCCTGTTCTTTGTTGAAGAGGGTCTGTGCAATCCTTCTGCCTAGTCCACCATATTGCCAGAACTCTCGGCCAGCAATTCTTTTAAAATATAAAAGGAAACCTATAAAGATAGGTTCTTTATCTTTTTCAGTAAATGTTAGAATTTCTATTATTTCTTTCTACCTGAGTTCTGAATAAGTTGAAGTGAAATTGAGTAACAAAAGAGACTGTTTTGGATTGAATTTTGTCTCTTAAAAAATGTATCTTGAATTTCTAATCCCTAAACCTGTGGCTATTACCTTGTTTAAGGAAATAAGGTCTTCCTTTAAAGATATTATCAGTCAAGTCATACTGGAGTAGTGTGATAGTTGGAACTGTGTGTCAACTTGTCTGGACCACAATTCTGTGTGATTTATGCAGTTGTGATTTGGTTGTTCCCATGATGGGATCAGATGTGTATGTTTTGAGCAGCCAATCCATTGAAAGAGAGTTTCCCTAGGGATGTGGCCTGCTTCCAATATATTTATGGACATCCTGGGAAAAGAGACATTCTTCTGTGGGTCGGGATTAGGTTGTGCTGCCTACAACTGTCCATGAGCGAATAATCCACCATTCGACCTGGAGATCTTGGATTCATCATTTGATGGGGTCAATAGCCAGTATACTGCCTGCCTACCTTGAGCTCCTCAGCCCCTGTCGCTGCGAGAGTCGGGAAAAGCCTCCAGCTTGATGTTTGATCCAAGAACTTTGGACGTGCCAGCTTCTGTAAGTGTATGAGCCATTTTTCTAAGATAATTTTCTCTTCCTCTCTCTCTATAAGTTTACTTGTTTTGTTTCTCTAGAGAACTCGGTCTAACACAAGTAGCATGGGTTCTAGCCCTAATCTTTTCTGAGTGGTATCTTATAAAAGGGGAGAATAGACACGGAGAGAATTAAACACAAGCGGAAAATACCATGTGAAAATATATCTGCAATGAGCAAAGAAACACCAATGATTGGCAGTAACCCATAAAAGTTAGGAGAGAGAGATGGAACAGCTTATCTCTCAGCCTTTAGAAGAAATCAACACAGCTGATATATTAATTTAATCTTCTAGCCTCCAGAACTGTGAGAATGTGACTTTTTGTTATTTAAAGGCACCTATTTTATACTATTTTAACATGGCAACCCTAGAAAACTATGACAGAGGACAATATATTACCTTCATAATTAATAAAGCTTAAAACTGGAGGTTATATGGGAGCCAAATGAGTTCCATAATGTTGAACAGCCAAATTATTCATTCTGTCACAGGCAACAAGACCAGGATAACCATCTCCACTGGAAAGGACTTCCTAGGTAAATTTTATGGAACAAAGGAACAGAAAAAAAACTTATGGGTAGTCTTGTCTTTAAGAAGAACAAAGAGAAGTTTATTCTTTTCAAATTGCCAGTCAGATATGTCTCTTACCTTATCCAAGGTGAGACCAATAAAAGGGTAAAGAAAGTCCAGGACTTTCACCAATTTACTTTCTCCACATGGAAAGATATATTGAGAGTCAGAAAAAAAGTTTCCCTCTAAGAATAAACAGACTTAACAAAAGCTGATTATAAATAAGTATTTACGTAAATGTAATATTGGGAACAAAATTATATAAGTATTTTCTAACAATCTCCATTTTCCTTTTAAGCAAGATAATGACTAGTTCAGTGCTTTACACTCTTCTGACAATTTTTCACTTAAATTTTCTCATTAAATACCATTGAAATATATGTCTTATCATTTTATCCATACCTGTATCCAATGCAACACCCAATTCTGGGGGTCATTATTGTTATGTCTACATTGCTAATCAAGAAGAACAAACAGGATATACAAAGGCAAATAAGTTACAAAGGTTCCTGAATATCCCAAAATTTGTATCACTTTTGATTGGTTTTATAATTCCTTAGTCTATCTTATAGTAACTGGTATCGGCTTTGTCAATGTCTTTAGAGGTCTTTGAGAGATGAACAAGTCCATGCCTCTCTCCTAGCTTCCAAAAGTTTAACTGTCAGGAATTAAGTTCAATAAAATCGTACCCTTCTTTTAATGTGTACAAACAAAGGTCATACTGATCACTGCCTCCACAAATATCACTGCCCTTTCTTCCATCAAAGGAGCAGCAGTTAAGGCATTCGGCAGCTAACCGAAAGGTCTGTGGTTTGAACCCACCAGTCATTCCATGGGAGAAAGAGGAGGCAGTCTGCTCCCATAAAGATTTACAGTCTTAGAAACCTGATGGGGCAGTCTATTCTGTCTTATGGTCACTATGAATCAGAATCTACTCTATGGCAGTAGGTTTGATTTGGTTGGGTTCTTCAATCATATTGATTATTTGCCTGACTTAAGCTCTTCATTCCTGCCTGAATGTCCCCTAATGGTGGTCTTTGGGACTATTTGCAAATATTTGGCAGCAACAAAGGGTGCTAAGATGGGATGTAAGATAGGAACTTGCTGCTATAGAACAGAGTTAAGATGTGAAGATACTGGTCTTTGATAATATTGTGGAGCAGATAAATTAATCCAAACTTGATGTTCATTCTTCATCTGCACTTTAAGTTACATAAGTTGATTTTATTTGTGCTTTGAGTCTTTGCAAACTTTGTGACTAACACAATTATGTGTAATAATTTCAATATTACATATTATAGATTGATTTGTAGCCCTCAGTAAGTGTTAATGGAAGACTAAAACATAAGCTTGTGTGCTTAAACACCATAAACATAACATAAAAAAAAAAAAAAAAAGAGAACATCAAAAAGTTCAATGAACTGGGTGAAATGTTACATTTAGGTAGAAATTGAGACTCCAAGGCCCCATTCTCTGCTAGAGCAGAGAATACACATTAATGGTGCTATAAATGAAGGAAGATAAAACATAAGAAGAACTTTGCTTGGAAAATGGAATTTTAAA
>NW_006921707.1:826399-829660 GCF_000298275.1 Orycteropus afer afer
GATGGCACATAACAACAAGTGTGAATGAAACATTTAATTGTGTAGTTATGGGAACTACATGATGTACAGATGATTTACTAGGGGTATTTAAGAAATTGAACCCTGGTGTGTAATTATTCTCTCTATGGTAAGCTATAGATGAATAAAAATAAGAATTGTGTGCCATTAACCACTGATCAGAATGCAAATTATGCATTGCCCTATTTTTTTTGTTGGGTTTTAATAGTAAATATACATAATCTTCATGGAAAAAGGCAACGGTGGCAAGTGCTACTGCAAGGATAGCCACAGATAATGAAAATGGAATGATAATATAGAATAGAGATGGCTTTGTTTCTTTCAAACTTTTCATATGGCAGTTTTGCCCTTGGTTTTCATCAACATCAACATCAACATCAGCATCACAGATTTAAATGACTCTTTTTATTAACAAGAAAACATCTTACAAGCTGTAGGATTATTTAAGAGACTCTACATTTATTTAACTTCCCATAGCTGTATTTTATTCAATAGTATAGCTGTATTTCATCACATAAGTGACTGCTCTTATAGTTCTCTCACTGCCTTATGGCCAACAGGAAATGTTACATTATTGACACAGTTTATAGTTAGAAAGGATAGCTAAGGACCAACTACTCTCAGCTTGAGTATCACTTTTACTGCTCCCACAGTAAGCATAAAAATGGTAAGTGAAGGTTCTTCAGTAAGTAGTGTTGAAAAAAAAAAAAAAGACTGAGTCGTGATGTCTGAGTAGCTCTGAGGTCTGGGATGACCTTCAAGAACTTGGCACCATATGGGGCCAGATAATATGGCAATAAAAGCCTCAAAAATAGTGGAATGAACTAATCAAATTATGTGTTGAAGCCATGGAACTGTAACCCCAATCTCTGGGCAATGAATCCCAGAGAAAGCAAAGAGTTACTGTGAACGGTGAGTGAAATCTCATGTGTACTCAACATTTTCTGTTTGCTAAACAATTAGAATTACACACTTGACATGTGTACAACATTTACTTTCAAAATAATGTAGGTTTTATTTGGGTTAATAAACACATTTATAATTTTTATAATATCTTTTGACATTACGTTTTTGATCAGTCAAGCAATTCTAAAATCCAACTATAACATATGAGCATCTATGAAACTGTTTGGTATAAGAAAGGGTAAATGGAAACGGAAAATTTAAAAAGATAATTATTACATTCTTACCAAAGTTTTAAACACAGTTAATCCCCTACTCTTTTAGATCCATAGACTAGGTTAACACTCTCTAGGCAGAAGTGATGTAGTGATTTCCAGGGCATCATGAAATTGGGCATAAAGCTCTGAGATGAAAAATAAATTTCTTTCATAATTCTGTGCTCTTTTGGTCCTCTAGTGCTGTTGTAATAGATATATGATAAGTGGATGGCTTTAACAAACAAGGATTCATTCTTTTACGTTTTGGAGGGTAGAAGTCTGAGTCCTAAGTGCCAGCTCTAAGGGCTGGGTAAAGGCCCCTCGACCTTGGCCTTCAGCTCTGCTTCTTGCTTCCATTCCAGCCCACCAGAGATAGAGGCTTCTATTAACTCAGACAGCTGCTGGCTACAGAGACCGACAATCCCAAGGTTGAGAAGTAATATGGCACAGTCCCAAGATTAGCAGGCAATGTAGCAGTCCACTGGCTCAAGTCCAGGAACAATCCCCAAATCAGCAGACAGCATGGCAGGCTGCTGAATGAAGACCTGGCTACATGCAGGGTCCAAGCATGCCAAAAAGCTCAGAGACCTTTCTCAAAACTTCTCCTTATATACTGGAAGCAGATCACATATCTAACACAACTACTCAGCTGCTCTAGTAGGTTCCACCATGAAATTGATTACATGGGGAATAACTACATCCGATTGCTAAGCCACTCAAAACCAGGCCCAGCCAAGTTGACATACAACTTAACTACCACACTGACCATAATCCAACCTGTGTTATTTTGCTTGTCTCTGCAGGAAGTAGATGGATTTGTTTGGGGCAACCAGTAGAGAATGGAACCATGGTGGTGTCTTGATTAAGTACTGGACTCTTAACAGAAAGGTTGGTGTTTCAAACCCATTCAACACCTCCACAGGTAAAAGACATGGCAATCTTCTCCTATGAATTTCACAGCCTAGAAAATTCTGTGGGGCAATTATACGTTGGGTAGAGCATGAGGGGTAACTTGAGTCAAAATTACCTCAAGGACACCTAACAAATGCAATAGATAGAGGAGTCCCTGGGTTTTGTAAATGGTTAAGTTCTTGGCTATCAACCAAAAGGATGGGAATTTAAATGCACTCAGAAGTGCCACAGAAGAAAGACTTAGCTCTCTACTTCCCAATGACCACAGCCATTCAAACTTCTATGAAGTATAGTTCTACTCTGAAGCACATGAGGTTGCCATGTTTCAGACTTGACTCAATGGCAACTGTGTTTTTTTTTTTTCTTTTTCTTTTTCATGGTTCTTTTTCTTATTTTTAAAATTTTATTTTTATTTTTTTACTTTTATTTTTTTAAATGTTCACTCCTCTCTCTTCCCCTCCCACCCATGGTAACCAACAAAGAAAGCTTCCTTCCATATATAAACCTTTCTTTGATTTTTTACAATAATGAACTAATACAATATTTGTCCTTCTGTGATTGACTTATTTTACTCACCATAATGTCCTCCAATTTCATCCATGTTATGTGGTTTTGTAGATTCCACATTATTCTTTAGTGTTGTGTAGTTCCATGGTGTGTACATACCATAATTTGGTTATCCATTCTTCTATGGATGGGCACCTAAGTTGTTTCCATCTTTTTGCTATTGTAAATAGTGTTGTGATGAACATGGATGTGCATATATATGTTCTTGACCTGGCTCTCACTTATTTAAGATATATACTTAGTAATGGGGTTGCTGGATCAAATGGTATTTCTAATTCTGACTTTTTAAGGAATCACCATACTGCTTTCCACAGTAATTGTATTATTTGACAGTCCTACCAGCAATGCCCTAATGAGAGTCCCAATCTCTCCACATCCTCTCCAGCATTTGTTCTTTTCTGTCTTGTTGGACTTTGCTATTAGTGCTGGGGCAAGATGGTATCTCCTTGTTTTGATTTGCTTCTCTAGAATAGTGCCTAAGGCACTTGACTGCCCATCAGAAGGCTGACGGTTCAAACCCACCAGCCACTCCTTGGAAGGAAGGTTGGGCAATCCTACTTCTGTAGTGATACTGCCTCGGAAACCCAAGGAGGGGTCGCTATGA
>NW_006921707.1:830975-832184 GCF_000298275.1 Orycteropus afer afer
AGTATCACTACGGAAGTAGGATTGCCCAACCTTCCTTCCAAGGAGTGGCTGGTGAGTTTGAACCGCCAGCCTTCTGGTTAGCAGTCAAGTGCCTTAGCCATGTAGGTTTCAGATGTATGTCTTTGATACATTTGGAGTTAGTTTTTGTGTATGGTGTGAGGTACAGATCTTGTTTCATTTTTCTGCAAATGGATATCCAGTTTTGGCAGCACCATTTGTTAAACAGAGTCTCTTCTCCTTTTGAAGGATTTCAGCATTTCGTCAAAAATCAGTAGACCATAGGTCGATGCATCTGTTTCTGGGTTCTCAATTCTATTCCGTTGGTCTCTGTGTCTGTCATTATACCAATACCAGGCAGTTTTGACTACTGTGGCTATAGAGTAGGTTTGAGATCCAGGAGTGTGAGACCTCCTACTTTGTTCCTCTTCTTTAATAGTGTTTGCTTATCTGAGGTCTCTTTCCTTTCCATATAAAGTTAGTGATTGGTTGTTCCATATCCTTAAAGAATGTTGATGAGATCTGGATTGATACTGTATTGTATGTATAGATTGCTTTGGGTAGTAGTGACATTTTCACAATGTTCATTCTTCCTATCCACAACCATGTTATGTTCCTCTATTTATGTAGCTCTTTTAAGGCTTCTTGAAGTAGTGTTTTGTAGTTTTCATTATACAAGTCTTTTGTGTCACTAGTAAGATTTATTCCCAAGTATTTTATTTTTTGTTAGCTATTGTAAAAGGTATTGATTTCCTTATTTCCTTTTCAGAAATCTCTTTCCTGTTGTAGAGGAATACAACTGATTTTTATATGTTGATCTTGTATCCTGCCACTATGCTAAATCTCTCAATTAGTTCCAGTAGCTTTTTTTGGCTGAGTCTCTTGGTTTTTCTATGTATAAGATCATATCATCAGCAAATAGAGATAGTTTTACTTCTTCCTTACCAATTTGAATGTCTTTGATTTTCCCTCCTTGCCTTATTGCCCTGGCTAGGACTTCCAATACAATGTTGAACAGAAGTAGTGATAGAGGGCATCTTTGTCTGGTTCCTATTCGCAAGGGTATTGGTTTCAGTCTCTCTCCATTGAGAATAATGTTGGCTGTTGGTTTTGCTTATATGCCCTTTATTATGTTGAGGAATTTCCCCTCTATTCCTATTTTGCTGAGAGTTTTGATTAGGAATGGGTGTTGGATTTTATCAAATGCCTTTT
>NW_006921707.1:832654-833428 GCF_000298275.1 Orycteropus afer afer
TTTTTTTTTTTTTTTTTATCACCTGTTCAATTTCTTTTTTTACTATGGTTGGTTCAAAATTTCCACCTTAGTCTGTCAGTTTAGGTAAGTAGTGTGTTTCTAGAAATCTGTCCATTTCTTCTAGATTTTCAAATTTGTTGAAATTTATAATTTCATAATATCTTTCATAATATCCTGATATTATCATTTTTATTTAAGGTGGTTCTGTTGTGATGTTGCCCATTTCACATTTTATTTGTGTTATTTGTATTCTCTCCTTCTTTTTCCTTTGTTAAATTTGCAGTGGTTTTTCAATTTTATTAATTTTTTTCAAAAAAACCAACTTCTGGTCTTGTTGAGTTTTTCAGTTGTCTTTCTATTTTCTGTTTCAATTATTTTTGCTCTAGTCTTTATTGTATCCTTTCTTCTGGTGACTGTTGGCTTTTCTTTCTGCTCTTTTTCTAATTGTTGGAGATTTTGGTTGAAGGTGTTGATTTTGGTTCTTTCTTCTTTTTTGATGTGTACAATTATTACTATAAATTGGTCTCTGATCATTGCTTTTGTTGTGTCTCAAAGATTTTAGTATGTTGTGTTTTCATTCTCATTTGATTCAAGGCATTTTTTCATTATCATTTTTTTATTTCTTGTATTACCTATTCATTTTCAAGGGGGGTGTTGTTCAGTTTCTATGTGTTTCCTCTTTTTCTGTTGATCTTCTTATATTTCATTTCTTATTTTATAGCATGTGATCTGAGAACATTCTTTGCAGTATTTTAATGTTTTTAAATTTATTAA
>NW_006921707.1:834632-836437 GCF_000298275.1 Orycteropus afer afer
ATGAGAGTCCCAATCTCTCCACAACCTCGCCAGCATTTGTTATTTTCTGTCTTGTTGAACTTTGCTACTAGTGCTGGAGCAAGATGGTATCTCATTGTTCACTGGACTTCTTGAATGGATATATTCTCATCTTTCATCATACCATGGAAATTCTCTTCTAACAAATCTTTGACAATTTTCTCTGTGGTTTTATTTGTCTCTTCCTGTTCTGGAATTGTGATTACATTTAGGTCACTCCTCTTGATGGTATTCCACATGAATCTTAGGTTTTCTTCATTTTGTTTTGATGTTTTTTTGATTGATCCCTTTCCAAAGAAGTATTCAGATATTTGGCTTCAATCCCACTAATTCTCCCTTCCATTGATTTGATCCTACTCCTTTTACCATTTAATGTGTTATGTATTTCTGAAAATTTAGTATTAATCTTCTGGATTTCCATCTGTTGATTTTGTATCATTTCTGGTTTTTCATTTATTTTGTCATTTTGTTCTTGTATTGTCTTCCAAAATTGTTCTAGGGTTTTGTCTGTGTTTTCCTTAATTTTGTCAGTCTTTTCCTTGATCTGTCTCTCAATCCTTTGAAGATACCTAATTATAATTCTTTTGAATTCCTTACCAGGGAGTTCCAATGCTACTTCTTCCTCAGGGATGTGTTCTGGGTCTGTATCCTATTGCCTGTTTCTACTGCTTTATCTTGCTTCTTCATGTGGACTGTGATGTTCTGTTGTCTCTGAGACATTGTAATGTTGCTGTATTTATATTTAATTTGTGATTGTATGTTGGAGTGATTCACCCAAATTTTAATTTTCTTTGTTTTGTTTGGATATAAGTAAGTAAGCTGGGTACTATGCCCCTTTATTTACTCCTTGGCAGCACTTACACACTCATCACCTGTCTCCTGGTGGGTATGGTAGAGAATGAGAGTAGGCACAAAGATCTCTGTTAGCTGTTTGTGAAGAGCAGTTAAGGGTGAGTCAGGCTTGTATTGGCTGTCATATATCATTTGCCAGTCAATGCAGAAGCAGGTGGTGGCTCTCATTCAGTAGATGGGTTTGCAGGAGGTGTGGGTATGCTTGGATCCTATGGGCATGGTTGTAGTCTCCCACTCACTTAGACTAAAACAACATGAACAAAAAACAAAAGAGGTAAAAATGAGGACAAAAAACACACACTGCATAAACACAGAGGAACAATCAGCAAAAAGAGAAAGAAAAAAAAAAGAGGAAAGGCAATAAATGAGACAGAATATTTAAAAAAATATTTAAAAAGACAAAAGAAATACAAATAGAGAAAGAAGAAGAAAAAAAATAAATTAACCCACAACATGTGGAGAAGGAGAAATAAGAACAGTGCTACTAAGAAAATAATGGGGGGGGGGATTGCAAAAAGAAAACAAGGGATGGGAAGAACCACGAGAAAAAAAAATGGGAACAAGGAAAAGGGAAGAGAAAAAATAAAAATAAAAATGTCAAAAGTGTAACCTGGGATGGGAAAAAGAAAGAATAAAAATAAAAAGGAAAGGAAAAAAAAAAAAGAGAGAGAGTAATTTAGAAAAAACAAAAATGGGGTGGTGGGGCAGTGTACCCAGGCTCCATCAGAGCACACAGACTGGCATGGAATTCCTGCTGGCCCAGCAGAGCCATTCACCAAGAGGGTGTGACAAGGGCAATATTGTACATTTTCAGCTGTCAGTCACTAGTATGTCTGTGTTGTCCTTTCCAAGTTGTCCTTGCCTGTTCTTAGTTCCCTGGAATCTAAACAAGCAAGCTGTCGCTTTAAAAATCCAAAATGGTCAACACTTTTGAG
>NW_006921707.1:837016-848947 GCF_000298275.1 Orycteropus afer afer
ATGTTACATCCCTAAAAGACCCTAAAGGAGCTCTGATAGTTAAGGCTTTTGTCTGCTAACCAAAAGTTTTGTGGTTTGAACCCACCAGCTGCTCCATGGAAGACAGTTGAGGTAGTCTGGTCTGCTTCCATAAAGATTTACAGCCTTGGTTCCCAAAAGAGGTTGTTATGAGTGACAATTGACTCAATGGCAGCAAATTTGGTTTTGGAGAAAGTCCCCAAAAGAGTAATTCTCAGTCTCAGGTGCACATTAGAATTACCTGGGGGATTTTTTAGGAGTTTTGATGGTGTGGTTCCTAAGGCATTTGACTGCTAACCAGAAGACTTGTGGTTCAAACCAACCAGCCACTCCTTGGAAGGAAGGTTGGGCAATCTATTTTCATAGTGATACTATCTTGGAAACCCAAGGAGGTGTCACTATAAGTTGGATCTGACTCAATGGCTATGCATGACTGCATGTGCATGGGAGATTTTTAAAACTCTGGATGCTCAGGCTGCCCACTGTTGTTGTTGTTAGGTGCTGTCCAGTCATTTCTGACTCATAGCAACCCCATGCACAGCAGAACGAAACACTGCCCGATCCTGCACCAGCTCCATGATCCCTGCTATACTTGAGCCCATCATCACAGCCACTGTGTCAATCCATCTCACTGAAGGCCTCCCCCTCTTTTGTCAACCCTCTACCCTACAAAGCATGACATCCTTCTCCAAAGAATGGCCCCTTCTGACAACATGACCAAAATAGGTGAGACGAAGTCTGGCCATTCTCGCTTCCAAGGAGCATTTCAGGTGCACTCCCTCCAGGACAGATCTGTTCGTTCTTTTAGCAATCCATGGTACTTTCAACATTCTTTGCCAGCACCACAACTCAAAAGCATCAACTCTTTTTCAGTCTTCTTTATTCATTGTCCACCTCTCACATGCATAGGAGGCAATTGGAAATATCATGGCTTCTGTCAGACGCACCTTAGTCCTCAAAGAGACATCCTTGCTCCTCAGCACTTGAAATAGTTCCTTTGCAGTTGACTTTCCCAATGCTACACGTTGTCTAATGTCCTCACTGTTGCTTCCATTGGCCCACTAGGCCACTTAAATCAGAATCTCTAAGGGTGGAACAAACATCATTAATTTCACAAGCTTTCAGGTGACTTGAATGTGCACCCAGGGCTAAGATGGACTGCTCTGGGAGTCTTATATAGCTAGAGACAGCTCATCTCTATGTGCTTATGTTATGTGAGTGCCTGAAAAACCCATCAAACTGATAACAAGCTTAAAGATTTCACAAATGTATCCTGTTACTGAATCATTTCCTCTCTCAAAGGACATGATAACTGGATTTGTTGATTTGGCAAGAGTTGTTGTGGCCCTGAGGAAGTACTAAGTAATTCTCATTATGTTTCCATAATCACTTTGCCTTGCCTAGATTTCAAGCCTTCTACTGTTATTTTGAAATGCCAGTGACATAGCTTTCAGCATCACAGCAACATGCAAGTCACCATACTATGAGAAACTTACAGATGAGTGGTGGACAGGTTTCAATGGAGCTCCCAAACTAAGACAGATTGGGAGGAAGGACTTGGCCAAATCCACTTCTGAGGGGGAAAAAAAATGCATGCTGAAAACGTTATGGATAGCAGGGAAACACTATCTGATATAGTGCCAGCAGATGAGTCCCTCAGGTTGGAAGTTACTCAAAATATGACTGGGACTTTCATTTGCTGGTGTGACAAAACTCAACATAAGAAGAAACAGCTGCAAATTTATCCTTTAATAATCAGGATGTGGAATGACAAAGGATGAATCTAGGAAAATTGGAAATTGTAAAAAACGAAATAAAATACATAAAGGTCAATATTCTGACATTTGTTGTTGTTGTTATGTGCTGTCGATTCAGACTTGACTCATAATGACCCCTCTTTGGGTTTCTGAGGCAATATCACTACAGAAGTAGATTGCTCCATCTTCCTTCTGAGGAGTGGCTGGTGGGTTTGAACAGTCAACCTTCTGGTTAGCAGTCCAGTGTCTTAGGCACTATGCTACCAGACTGGTATTGACTATGCTGCATCAAACATTTCTATGGTTTACTATGCTGAGGATGACAACTTGAAAAAGGAATGGCATCACTTTCACTGTCAAAAAGAACATTTTAAGATCTACTCTGATATACAATTATCTCAGTAATAGGATAATATCTATATGCATATAAGGAAGACCAGTTAATATTAATAATCAAATTTACACACCTAAAACTAAAGCTAAACATGAGAAAACTTAAGATTTTTACCAACATCTACAGTCCGAAATTGAACAAAAATGCTGTCAAGATCCATTGATAATTACTTGTGATTGGAATATGAAAGTTAGAAGCAAAGAAGCAACCACCATTGGAAAATATGTCCTTGGAGACAGAAATGACACAGGAGATTGCATGATAGAATTTTAGAAGACCAACAACTTATTCATTGCAAATACTTTTTTAAACAACATAAATGGTGACTATACATCTGGATCTCATGAGATGGAATACACAGGAATCAAATTGACTACATCTGTGGAAAGAGATAACGGAGAAGCTCAATATCATCAGTCAGAACAAGGTCAGAACAGACCATCAATTGCTTCCATGCAAGTTTAAGTTGAAGGTGAAGAAAATTAAAACAAGTCAATGAAATCCAAAAATGATCTTGAGTATATACCCCCAGAATTTTGATTCGATGCATTGAATGCCAGTGACTGAAGATCAGAGAAGTTGTAGGATGACATCAAGCACATCTTGCATGAAGAAAGCAAAAGATAATTAAAAAGACAGGAAAGGAAGAAAAGACCAAAATGAGTATCAGAAGAAACTCTGAAACTTGTTTTTGAAGGAATACTAGCTAAAGTAAATGGATGAAATGATGATATAAAAGAGCAAAACAGATTTCAAGGGGTGGCTCAAGAAGACAAAATACAATATTATAATGAAATGTGCAAATACCTGGACTTGGAAAATCAAATGGGAAGAACATGCTCAGCGTTTCTCAAGCTGAAGAACTGAAAAAAATCCAAGCCTTGAGTTGTGATATTGAAGGAATCTATGAGCAAAATATTGAATGATGCACAAAGCATCAAAAGAAGATGGGAAGAATACTCAGAGTCACTTTCCCAAAAAGAATTTGTCAGCGATGGAACATTTCAGAAAGTAGCATATGAACAAGAGCTGATGGTATTGAAAGAAGTCCAAGCTAAACTGAAGGCAGTGGTGAGAAACAAGACTCAAGGAACTGACAAAATACCCATTTAGATGCTTCAACAAATGGATACAGTGCTGGAGACCCTCACTTATTTATACACCAAGAAATTTAGAAGACAACCACCTGGCCAACTGATTGGAAGAGATCCAAATCTGTGTCTATACCAAAGAAATGTGATCCAACAGGATGTGGAATTTATCAAACAATATCATTAATATCACATGCAAGTAAAATTCTGCCGAAAATAATTAAAAAATGTTTTTTTAGCAGTACATCAACCAGGAACTGCCAGAAATTCAAGCTGGATTCAGAAGTAGACACGGAACTAGGGATGTCATTGTTGATGTCAGATGGATCTTGGCTGAAAGTAAGGAATGCCAGAAAGATGTTTACTATGTTTTACAGAATCTGCAAAGGCATTCAGTTCTGTGGATCATGACAAATTATGGATAATATTGCAAAGAACAGAAATTCCAGAACACTTAATTGTGCTCATTAGGAACCTAATGAACCAATAGTCAATTGTTTGAGCAGAACAAGGGTTTAAAATCAGGAAAGGTGTGTTTCCTTTCACTATACTTCTTCCATCTGTATGCTGAGCAAATAATCTGAGAAGCTGGACTATATGAAGAATGCAGCATCAAGATTGGAGGAAGACTCATTAACAACTGTGATATGCAAATGGCACAACCTTGCTTGGTGAAAGTGAAGAAGAATTGATGATAAGAATTGACTTATTGATGAAGATCACAGCCTTCAGTATGGATTGCACTGCAGCACAAAGAAAAGAAAAATCCTCACAATAAGCCTGCACCAATAAGAAATATCATGATAAATGGAGAAAAGACAAAGTTGTCAAGGATTTCATTTTATTTGGATCCACAATCAATGCCCATCAAAGCAGCAGTTAAGAAAACAAAGGATATATTGCACTGGGCAAATCTGATGCAAAAGACCTCTTTACACTATTTAAAGCAAAGATAACACTTTGAAGACTAAGGTGCACCTCACAGAAGCAATGGCATTTTCAATAACTTCATATACACATGAGAACTTGGCAATGAATAAAGCCAACCACAGAAGAATTAATGCATTTGAATTATGGTGTTGGCAATGAGTATTAAATGTACCAAGTATTGCTAGAAAAATGCATGTATCTGTCTTGGAGGAAGTACAGCCAGGAGGCTCCTTAGACACAACAATGGCCAGACTTCATATCTCATATTTTGATTCTGTAATCAAAAGGGAGAAGGATATCATGCTGGGTGAAGTAGAGGGCCTGCAAAAAAGGTGAAGATCCTAAATAGGATGGATTGACACAGTGGCTGAGATGATGTGTTGAAGATTGGCAACGATTGTGAGGATGGTGCAGGATTGGGCAGTGTTTTGTCTTGTTGTACACAGAGTGCTAAGAGTCAAAATCAGCTCAACAGCACCTCACAATAATAACTTTTATTTCACATTAAATCAAGATACGGTACATCAGAGTCTGAACAAAATCTGCTTCTACATGGAATATGATTTTATTTTCAGATCTTCTATAACAATCTCATTGAACTATTGCACAACCATTCTGTGAATTTACCTCATTGCATTTCTCTGGATGTGTTGTTTTTTTCTCACCTTTTCTGTAACTGTTTCAAGAGGACAGTCCATTACCTTGAAACAGATTTTCATTTGGTAGGTTCCTAATTTCAATAAATATTTATTAAGTGCTCACTGTGTGCAAGATCCAGTGTTCTATGCAAAAAAAAAAAAATAACTTGAATTAAAATGTGTCTCTTCCTCTCAAGTAACTCATATGATCATGAGGATTAAAGAAAGAAAGAAAGAAAGAAATGATATAAAATTAAGTAAGATGAAATGAAACAAGTTTTCATTAGTTCTGTGAAAGCAGAAAAAAGGGTAACATATGGGAAGGGGAGGACACAAGACACAAGTAATGGTAACTAATAAACTTAGTCTTTTTTAACACTTTTTTTCTGTTTAATGAATATACATAATGAAAAACTGGAAACAGAGATATGTGACTGGTGCTGAGTAAACAGAGAGATTGAGACCAAGGGAGTTCAAAATTATCAGGAGAGCTCATAACATCAAGATTGGAAAATGATTATTCAACTATAAAATCCTCTAGGTTTTTCCTCTTACACCATAGGATTCAGTTAAACTCTATGGTCAAACAAAAGAAGCACTGTTAGTGCAGTGGTTTAGCACTTCATTGTTAACTAGGGATTAGGGTTTCAAGTCCACTAGGCACTATGCAGTAGAAAGGCCTGCTATGAGCTCCCATAAAGATTACAACCTGAGAAATAGTTCTGCTATTTGCAGTAAGACAGTTCCACTTTGTGCTATAGGGTTGCTGACTATGACTCAGAATTGACAGAAAGGCACACAATATGGTCAAACAAGGCCATTGAATTTCCCAACACCAGTGGTCACCATCCACAAACCCAAGTGACCACCCGGCAGTTTCGGAGAGATCTTTGGCTTACGAACCTTTCCCTGATACTGATCATTTCTTCTTCTCTTTTTCTCTTGAGTCTGTGAAGGGTAATTTGAATTTTACTCCCAGAAAACATGAAATTGGCCAGGAGTGTACATAACCTGAATCACCTTCAAATACCTATTTACCCCCTTTTCCTTGGGAGCTAACACAGCAAAATGACTGGAGCTTGACATTTAAAGTTTTTGATTCACATCCCATCTCTGTGGTGTTCTAGCTGTGTAAACAAGGAAAAGTTACTTCACTTTTCTGTGACTTAGTTTTCTCATCTTAAACAGGGGTGGGGTTGGGGTAGGGTATTATATAAGACCAAGAAAATATGCAGTGCAAGAGTACTGGTAATGGACTATAAATTGTATCTCCTTGAAGTTACACACATATGCACACAATAAACTGTCCTTTGATTCAAGATAATATATAGTATCTAGAGCATGGTGAGACTATGTAGACTCAGTTAACCTGTCTATAGCAATGCAGAGTACAAAGTAAATTCTCAATAAATCAGCTGTTATTATTATAATTTTCAACCCAAATTATGTCCAGTGGGGTTGTCCTATCAGAAGTTTTGCAATGAGATTAAATGACAACACTATGTTGCTGTTGTTGTTGTTATGTGCTATTGAGTTAGCTCCAACTCATAGCAACCCTATATAAAACAGAACAAAACAATGCCCAGTCCTGCACCAGCCTCCTAATCCTTGCTGTACCTGAGCCCATTGTTGCAACCATTTTATCAACCCATCTTGTTGAGGGTCTTCCGCTTTTTCTCTTACTCTCCACTTTACCAAGCATGATATTAATGGAAGTCTGGAAAGTATTACTCCATACGCATCATTAACTTCTGGTGGTATACCAGACAATGTTTCAGGGCTATTCATAAAGCTTTCCAGTAATATATCAGACAGTGTTTCACTGTTATTCATAAGTTTTCACTGGCCAATTCTTTGAGAAGAGGATGGCTCCTTCCTTCTTCCAAGTCCATCTTAGTCTAGAAGGTCCACTGAAACCTGTGCACCATGGGTGACCCTGTTGGTATTTAAAATACCAGTGGCATAACCTCAAGCCTCACAGCAACATGCAAGCTACCACAGTATGACAAACTGACAGACAAGCAGTGGGCCAATAGTATAATACCCCAATAAAAAAAAATTCATAAAGATTCCTATTTGCAATATGCCAGCAAGAGATACTCCCTAATTTTGAATAAAAACCCTTTCTCAATATCAAAATTCTAGGGAGAAATTAAAGTTCAAAATGTAAATATTCCCACGAATAAATCCAAAGAAAATAAATCAAATTCTCTTGACATTTTCAAATAATTTAGCTTCCAAAACTCATTCTTTTAATTATTTATTCTGCTCACTTGCAGTCAGGGAAGTTCTTCAGACCTGGGTAAAGTTGAGGTTCCTTCAACTGTTGCAGCCTGGGAAGGCTATGGGTCTCAGAAATTCTTAGGACAATGGCAAGATTCTTATAATTCTCACTCTAATGTTGTTGTTAAATGTCGTCCAGTCAGTTTCAACCCATTGCTACCCTATGAACAACAGAAGGAAACATTGCCAGGTGCTGTGCCATCCTCACAATTGTTGCCATCCTTGAACCTGTCATCACAGCCACTTTGTCAATCCATTATGTTGAGGGTCTTCCCCTTTTTCACTGACCCTCTACTTTACCAAGCATTATATCCTTCTCCAGAGACTGGTTGCTTTTGCAACATGACCAAAGAATGAGAGACAAAGTCTGACCATTCTTGCTTCTTAGGAGTATTCTGGCTGTACTTCCTGCAAGATAGATTTGTTTTTTTCTTTTTAGCCAAAGGAAGTAAAAGGCCAAGAAATATCCCACATGTTGTACTCAACTATCCCTCACCCAAGCCTTAGAGGCAACTTGCTATTATCGAATTAGTATTGGGGAGTCAGATTACTTGGGTTAATCACTCTGTCCCCAGCTCTCACTTTGCTATGGATTAGACACTCCATTTCTCTGAATTTCACATATATAACGAGAAAGACAGGATAGTCCAGATTTCCAACTAGTTTTATGATTCTATAACTCTGTTTTGTCCTGTTAAAAAGAAAGTTTATTAGGGTATATTTCATTGCTGCATCCACAATATAGGTCTTCATATTAAAACCAAGTTGTTGACATTTAATTCTTGCAGGTGAGTCTTCCCAAAATCCATAATCAAAAAAGACCTCTTTTCTTTTGAATTATCATTATGTAACAATGATAGACTTTTCTAAAATTTGTCATCTGCTTTTGCATGCTTATAGAAGCTTTTTTTTTTTTTTTTTTCTGTATGGAACTATTTGGGCAAAGCAGATCAAAATAAGCAAGTTTTACTATAATTCACTTATTTTTTATCCCAGTATATATTTTTTTGTTAATATAATAAGAATGCTTCCTCAAGGATGGTAAGTATTTTACCACTGAACCACAAATGACTTCTAGGTAGCAGCTCTAGTGAATAGGTACTATTTGAGAAGGGTCTTTGCCCCACTTAATCTATTCAAAACTTAACCACACTTCCTGTTGAGTACTTCAGTCCTGAGGGTGATCTCTAGTGGGTAGTATGGATTCCATAGTATCCTTCAAGGAAGAATTTCTCTTTTTTAATAATTTTTATTGTAATTTGGGTGAAAGTTTACAGACAAAATTCATTTTCCATACAGAAGTTCACATACACTTTGTCTCAGGACACTGACTGCAATTTCCCACAATACAACAGCTCTCTTCCCACATCCTCCTTATAAATTACCTCTTCCCTGTGCCCTTGCCTTCCATGCACTCCTGCCACCAAGCTGTCTCGCTGTGTGTACACAACCTTTCTATTCTCCCATGATTGAGCTCTCCAATGAGTGTATCTACCTAACGTAAATGTTCATCTCATATGCATATTTTTTGTTTGGCTGGAAGCCACAGGAGTGGGTTCAATGCCAGACCTGCAAGGCAGTTAGGGGCCATAGTCTCAGGGGTTTCACCAGGCTCTATCAGACCAGCAAACCTGGTCTCTCTCTCTCTCTCTCTTTATGATTTTGCATTTTGTTCCACATTTTTCTCCCACTCTATCCAGAATCTCCTACACAGATCCCCCCATGAGTGGTTGATAATGGTAGGCAGGCACCATCTAGTTCTTTTGGTCTCATAGTTATACAGGCTGAAGATCGTATGGCATGCCAGTCCCTTGCACTAATTGTTTCCATGTGTCTTTGGTTTTCTTCATTCTTCTTTGCTCTGGATGAGGGGAGACCCATCGTTTCTTCTAGATGGCTGCTTCCAAGCTTTTAAGATCCCAGTTGCTATTCACCAAAGTAGGATGTGGAACAGTGTTTTGTGTGGTATGTTATGCCAATTGAGCTTGATGTCTCCTGCGACCATGGTCCAAGGAAGAATTTTTGTGTCTGTGTACAGGGATATCTCCTTCGCCTACCGGAACTGATTAGACCTAAAGAAATTCTGCCTTACTTAAAGGGTTTTACTTTAGAGCCACATTTATTTCAGCCAAAATATCACCCTTGGAAGATTTCTGAACTAAGCTGCTATTGAGAAAGGTGCTCTTAAAGTCCTAGTGAGGGCTAGTGTCTCTGCCATGTGTTCCAGTAAAATTTGACCAATCTATTCTTCTTTCAGTCCCATAAATTCCTTGAGCACAGTGATACTCACATGCCCAGGTACAATAATAATCCCTTTGAAACTCACCCCAAAATATTTTGAATGTGTTCTTGCTTGAGCTTGAACTTTTGGAACTTATGGTCAAGTACTCCACAGTTTCTATCTGTGCCTAGAATCCAAATGGAGTGATACCTACTGCCACTGCAGGTCTTGAGCATTAGCTGCATGTTATTAACCTCACCAATGTTCTGTGACTTATATGTAACTTTTCTATCTTGCTGTGTACAAGCAGTCACAATAATCATAGCTCTGTCTGCATCATAATGAATATATAGGCAGCAGTCTGAGACTTTAGCACCTGCCAAGAACTCTGCCCTTGCTGAGGTCCTGGCCTAGCACACACGAATAATACATGCAGTTCAAGGTCAAACTGCAGCAGTCTGTACTCTGAGGCCACCTTTGCTGGCTAAAGGCCAATGCTTTTGCTTTATCTCTATAGACACGCTTTTGAAGTCAAAACCACAACAAGTTCCAGCCACCTGGCAAAGAAAATTAAAAAAGTAAAATATAAAGTAACCGAAGGCTTAAGAACTCTTGCCTGGAATTCACTAAGAAGTCCCTCTCTCCCTTCCTTCCTTCCTTCCTTCCTTCTTTTATTTATATGTTTTTAAAAAAACTGAAAACATACCTGCCTTAAATGATCTCTGCATACCACCAGCATCAAAAGTCCCTGTCCCAAAACTAATTTCTAAGGTTCCATCACAAGTTTTTTTCATTTCACATGCAATTAATTTGTTTCCCAAATGTTTCTTATCTCCTTTTCAATGTTTCCAGTCATTACATCAAAATGAGGTTCTCTGAAGGGGAAAAAAAAAAAATATATATACACACACACACACACACACACACACACACATACAGCTAGATTATTATTGACCTATGTATGTATGCATATTTATCTTTTACCTATTTATATTACTAAATAGGGATCTTACAATACAGATAATTTTGTATTCTGTGATTTTCTCACATCAAAGATATTTCAAATATTTCCTATGTCATTATTGCAAATAGAAAAAAATATTTTTTTAATAAAAGCAACATAAGAACCTGGTGAAACATCAAGTAATATAACAATATAGAAAAGTTTTAGGAAGAGCTACATTCATTCATCTCCTCCTCCAGATTGGCTATCCAGAAGCAACCAGCTCTGGATTTCTCATGTATATAATTATTTAAGAAATATATACACTAAACTTGAAATGATCTGGAGAAATTTGTTCACACTCAAAGCTGTTAACAAGTAATGCTAATCATTACTCAATAAGCATTTAAAATATGATGAAAATTTAAAATATAATAAAAATTTTAAAATGAGGTAGAGATGGTTGGTCTGTATCTTCAATCATGTTGGGTCTGATATAGATAAACCTCTAAAAATTCCTTGAAAGTAGACTTCTCAGGCATCCCTGAGGCTACAGGAAATGTCACAGAACCAATAGCTATTCTTCTCCTCTCAAAGGTCATTGGAAGACCAACTTTCTTGGTTTGCAGGTGCAGAGACCCAGTATTTTATGGATCTTTCTTAGGTCTTACAGCTAGTTGGAGGCATAGTCTACATTAGAATAAAAAGGCTCTCATTTCCTAGCTAGGTTTCTTTTCCATAGCATAATTTTTTCTACTCTGTAACAACTCAGTGATTTGAAATACAAATTCACAAAATTTTAGAGCAAGAATGAATGAGTATAATTTCCAAATGGATTCCTGAGTATTCTATCCTCAAGGAATTGTTAGTTGTTTATCTCCATCAGAATAAAAGAAATTATGGGAGTTGTTATTAATAATAATAATAATAAAAATAACAAGTGGAGAAGGGCTGCTGAGATGATAGAAACTACAGATGTCCTTCAGGGAAAATAACTTTTTTTAAAAAAAATTACTGCTGACAGCTATTCCTGCAACTGCTTATAAAGCAAATTTTTAAGATGCACAGTAGTCATCATTTTTTTAAAATATTTCTTTAAATTTAAAATTAGTTTCTTGGGAATTTATTGACAAATATCTGTTCAAATTATAAGAGGTTTAGTTTTAAATGTTTATAGAAATCTTTTGTAGTAGAACAGAGGTCTAGGAATAACCATTAAGTCAGAATCATGATTATAATAACCATGAAATATGCTGTTATGGACAAGTTAGTTAAATTCTGAGAGGTCCTTTATCATTAAATATGGTAATTATTGCAGGATTTGTTAGAATATTCTAAATATTGGATGAAATAATTCATATAATCAATTACCAGAGTGGTTGGCACAGGGAATGTGCGTATAAAATTCACTAAATCAATGTGTCTTAGTTTCCATATGGGCTTTCCATATAATTTATCCTGGATATAATTACTTGAGAAATGTATTCACTAAATGTGAAAGGATCTTAAGAACTTTGTTCAAACTCCAAGTTGTTGACATGTAGTATTATCTTGGTTGGCTTGTTGTTGTTGTTGTTGTTTGCCGTCGAGTCGGCCCCGACTCATAGCGACCCCTCCTTGGGTTTCCGAGGCAGTATCACTACGGAAGTAGGATTG
>NW_006921707.1:853977-855982 GCF_000298275.1 Orycteropus afer afer
CGAGTATAGCATGGATTGTGGGGCTGGCGCAGGATCGGGCAGTGTTTCGTTCTGCTGTGCATGGGGTCGCTATGAGTCGGAAATGACTCGACGGCACTTAACAACAACAACACAATATTAGTAATATTGTTTGCTAATTTCCACATCCTGCTGAATCACTTTTCTTTGTAATGGACATAAGTATGGATCTCTTCTAGTCGTCTGGGCAGGTAGTTGTCTTCCAAATTAGTTGGCTATATGAATGAGAATTTGCAGTATTGCATCCATTTGTTGAAACATCTCAATGCATATTTCACCAATTCCTGGATCCTTGTTTTTCATCAATTCTTTTAGTGCAGCTTGGACTTCTTCCTTCACTACCAGTGGTTCTTGACTATATGCTACCTCCTGAAATGGTTGAATGTCAATCAATTTTTTGGTACAGTGACTCTGTGTATTCTTTCCATCTTCTCTTGATGCTTCCTGTATCATTCAATATTTTGCTTATAAAATCCTTCAATATTGCAATTGAAGACTTGAATTTTTTATTTCAACTTGAGAAATACAAAGCATATTCTTCTCTTTTGGTTTTTCAATTCTAGGTCTTTGCATATTTCATTACAATACTTTACTTTGTAAAGAACTGCCTTTGAAATTTTCTGTTCAGCTACTTATTTCATCATTTCTTCTATTCACTTAAAAAGAAATCAGTTTAGTTGATTCTGACTTTTAGTGACCACCACTGGCTTTCCAAGGCTGTAAATCTTTATGTAAGTACATTGCCTCATCATCCTCACATGAAGCAGCTGGTGAGTTTGAATCATTGACTTGCTGATTAGCAACCAAATTCCTTACCCACTATGCCACCAGAGCTTCTTTTAGCTACTCTATATCCAAGAGTAAGTTTATGACTCTCTTTTGACATCCATTTTGGGCTTTTCTTCCTTTCCTCTTTTTTTTGATGAGCTTTTTCTTTCTTTGTGTATGATGTTCTTGATGTCATTCCACAACTCCTCTGGTCTTTGGTCATTGGTATTCTCTGTGTCAACTCTTCTTCAGATGGCCTGTAAATTCAGGTGGGACACAATCAAGGTCAAGTTAAAATTATACTCTTAGGAATTATATTTCACTACTTTCAATAAATGTGAATTAAATACTCCTAACTGATCAGTTTTACAAAAAGTAATATTCTTCAGACATGATTTTGGGATGATGTCTTTAAATTTATCAGAGCACAGAATGTCTTGTGATTAGTTTGGTTCAAGTATTATTTTCTTATTACATTATTTTCAATAAGTGTTTATTGAAAATAATATAATTCCTAGGGTCACACATTGTACTGAATGTGTTTGATAACTATAAAATGTCTAGTGTGGAATACTGAGAAAATTCCATTAAAATAATGGAGTTAAGTTATAATTAAGAATTAGCAGAAGGAATGTAGACTAGTAAAAAGACCCAATAGCTCATTACTAAAAAAAATCATATTAATATCTCCAGTAACTCCACTAAGTACTCCATATATTCATGCTACCTTCTCAGGCAATTAAAAAAAAAAAAAAAAAAAATCTGTATTGTTTTACAGAATATGAGGGAACTTTAGAGACAGCAGGAAAGAAAACACTTGGTGCCCTTATTGTCACTTAGTAATTGTTGGGATCACCAAACAGCAGAGCAAAAGCATTCTATTAGGTGTGACAAGTCAATAGGCCATTCAAAAAATAAGTAGGAGATTCAAAGAAATTTATTATTAAATAAATGATTTCTCATAATCCATTAAAAAATGGAGCAGATAAACAAAAAAAAAATCAAATTATGTACTGAATTAACAATAATCTACACTGTAATTATATTTTAGGGAATAAAAAAACCTTAAGGTAGAATAATTAATTTGGAATCTTGAGAACAGTATCTGTACCATATTAAATGTAAAAGAATAAATATGTTTTTTTCTCTAATACACTTCTCTCCATAGTGGAAAAAAATGGAATAAGATTTTTAATATCAAGGGTTTAAAAATAACATA